>NC_041383.1:120879372-120896917 GCF_002162155.2 Triticum dicoccoides
CCGCGGGCGGCGGCGAACTGGGGACCGGGCGGCGCCACTAGGAGGCCGACACGTGGCGGCGGACGGGGAGGCCGGACATGTCCGTCGGTGGCGGTTGTGTCCGACGGCGGCGGGAGGAGTTTTTTTTTAGGGTTTCGGGGAGAGGGAGAGATCCGAAAACGGAGGGGTGTATATATAGGCATAAGTGGAGCTAGGAGAGTCCAAATGAGGTGCGGTTTTCGCCCACACGATCGTGATCGAACGCTCTAGGACATGGAGCAGAGTTTGGTGGGTTTTGGGCCAAATTTGGGGGGTGTTGGGCTGCAACACACACGAGGCCTTTTCGGTCCCTCGGTTAACCGTTGGAGTATCAAACGAAGTCCAAATGATACGAAACTTGACAGGCGGTCTACCGGTAGTAAACCAAGGTCGCTTGGCAAGTCTCGGTCCAATCCGGAAATGTTTAGACCCCACACACGAAAGAAGACTAGAAATGACCACCGGAGGAGAACGAAGCGCCGGAATGCAAAACGGACAACGGGGAAAATGCTCGAATGCATGAGATGAACATGTATGCAAATGCAATGCGCGAGATGGCATGATAAGAGATGCACGAAAAAGAAAAACAACACACGGAGACAAAGACCCGAACCCGAGAAATAAATATATCTTGACACCGGAAACGGCAAGAGTTGGAGTACAAATGGGGAAAGTTACATCTGGGGCGTTACAGCTTGTATATTCCAATGATGGGCTTCCTCAAATGCCCTAGGTCTTCATGAGCAAGCAAGTTGGATGCACACCCACTTCGTTTCTTTTGAGCTTTCATACACTTATAGCTCTAGTGCATCTGTTGCATGGCAATCCCTACTCATTCACATTGATATCTATTGATGGGCATCTCCATAGCCCGTTAATACGCCTAGTTGATGTGAGACCATCTTCCTCTTTTTGTCATCTCCACAACCACCATTCTATTCCACCCATAGTGCTATGTCCATGGCTCACGCTCACGTATTACGTGAAAGTTGAAAAGTTTTGAGAACATCAAAGTATGAAACAATTGTTTGGCTTGTCGTCGGGGTTGTGCACGATTCGAGTATTTTGTGTGACGGAGATGGAGCATAGCCAAACTATATGATTTTGTAGGGATAAGCTTTCTTTGGCCATGTTATTTTCAGAATACATAATTGCCTTGTTAGTATGCTTGAAGTATTATTGATTTTATGTCAATATTAAACTTTCATTTTGATTCTTTCAGATCTGAACATTCATGCCACAATAAAGAAAATTACATGGATAAATATGTTAGGTAGCATTCCACATCAAAATTCTATTTTTATCATTACCTACTCGAGGACGAGCAGGAATTAACCTTGGGGATGCTTGATACGTCTCTAACGTATCTATAATTTTTGATTGTTCGATGCTATTCTATTATCTGTTTTGGATGTTTTATAGGCATTTACATGCTATATTATATTATTTTTGGGACTAACCTATTAACCGAGAGCCCAGTGCCAGTTTCTGTTTTTTTGCCTATTTTAGAGTTTCGCAGAAAAAGAACACCAAACAGAGTCCAAACGGAATGAAACTTTCATGATGATCTTTCTTGTACCAGGAGATGAAGTCGGAGACGCAACAAGGCGACCACGAGGCAGGAGGGCGCGCCCCGGGGGTAGGGCGTGCGCCCTAGCTCGTGGGCCCCTCGGAGCTCCCCTGACCTAGTTCCATCGCCTATATATACTCTTATACCCTTAAAACATCCAGGAGAGCCACGAAACCACTTTTCCACTTTTCCACGAAAATCCCATCTAGGGGCCTTTTCGGTGTCCTGTCGAAGGGGGATTTGATCACGGAGGGCTTCTTCATCAACACCATTGCCTGTCTGATGATGTGTGAGTAGTTTACCACAGACCTACGGGTCCATGGCAAGTAGCTAGATGGCTTATTCTCTCTCTCTCTCTTTGATTCTCAATACCATGTTCTCCTCGATGTTCTTGGAGATCCATTCGATGTAATACTCTTTTACAGTGTGTTTGCCGAGATCGATGAATTGTGGATTTGTGATCAGATTATCTATGAATATTATTTGGTTCTTTTCTGAATTCTTATATGCATGATTTGATATCTTTGCAAGTCTCTTTGAATTATCGGTTTAGTTTGGCCTACTAGATTGATCTTTATTGCAATGGGAGAAGTGTTTAGCTTTGGGTTCAATCTTGCGGTGTCCTTTCCTAGTGACAGTAGGGGCAGCAAGGCACGTATTGTATTATTGCCATCGAGGATAAAAAGATGGGGTTTTCATCATATTGCTTGACTTAATTCATCTACATCATGTCATCTTACTTAATGTGTTACTCTGTTCTTCATGAAATTAATACTCTAGATGCAGTCATGAGTCGGTCGATGTGTGGAGTAATAGTACTAGATGCAGAATCATTTCAATCGACTTGACACGGACATGATGCCTATGTTCATGATCATTGCCTTATATATCGTCATAACTATGCGCTTTTCCATCAATAGCTCTGAAGTAATTTTTTCACCCACCGTAATATTTGCTATCTTGAGAGAAGCCACTAGTGAAACCTATGGCCCCGGGGTCACTTTTCCATATTATTAAATCTCGTTTACATCTTGCTAGTTTCCGATCTACTATTTTGCAATCTTTTACTTTCCGATCTATAAACCAAAAATACCAAAAATATTTACTTTACCGTTTATCTATCTCTATCAGATCTCACTTTCACAAGTGACCGTGAAGGGATTGACAACCCCTTTATCGCGTTGGGTGCAATTTGTTGATTGTTTGTGCAGGTATTCGGTGACTTGTGCGTTGTCTCCTACTGGATTGATACCTTGGTTCTCAAAACTAAAGGAAATACTTACGCTACTTTTCTGCATCACCCTTTCCTCTTCAAGGAAAAACCAACACAAGCTCAAGAGGTAGCAACCAACAGATTCATATATGGATCTAAGTATTTTTAGATGCAAAGATAGTGTCGTCGCTCCTGCCGCTATATCTCCATGAGAAAACCTTGCAAGATACATCTACGCTAGCGGTGGCAATAATGGAGGTGTGAGCTCCAATGAACTCCGACGAACCGCTACAGATTTGTGGGAGAAAGAATGGCGCACCTAACAGCCTTAGAAGATGATGGCAATGCCTGGCTGAGCTTCGGTGATGGAAGTGCGGTCTTGGATAAGTTCGCCGGCGGGGGACGCACGGAGATGGTGGCGCGGCGAAGAGCTTTGGCTCGAGGAAGAAGACGAAGTGGCAGGGGCAGAGTAAAGGTGAAAACAAGTCCCCTTGTACCTATTTATAAGATAAGGGGCCAAAGAGTAAATGGCAGGTGTGAAACACGAGGAGGCATAGTAATTTCCGGAGCCCAAGGGGCCTTGATTTTCGGGATAAATGGATATACACAAAGATTTGTTGCAATGTTAGCATGGTTTCCGGATTTCTAGCGGGTGATGTTGTCAGTAAGAGAGCAAGAAAAAATAACAAGCTCGGGAACATCATAAGCCGGCATTTCATAACCCGGTTAGGAGGCGCATATGACCAAAAGACAAGCCGTCAGATCAAAGCAATGAAGATTGACATGAATAAATTCAAATTAATCTCGGCGCTGTTGGGGATATAACTGGTGGGTATAAACCGCCCAGGAGGGGCTGGTTTATCCACAGGGAGATTACCAATATTGAAGCCCATGAAGTTATAGAAGATGGCGACTTATGAAGGAAACATAACAAGGGGGACCAAAGCCCAGAGGCGGGTTAGGGCCCATAGACATAAACCGCCATAGGCGTGTAACTTATAATGTAAGGTAGGAAAGAGTAGATACCGAGCCGGACACGTTTATGAACCGGCCTCGGCAGTCTATGTACCAACGGGCATCAACCTGTGTATATAAAGGGACGACCCGAGGGCGGTTTAGGGACAAGAAACAACAACTCGAGAACTAGGCAAAGCGGATTCACTCCCTGGTTATCGAAACCCCATCAATTCCACCATAACTGGATCATAGGCTTTTACCTTCACCCGCAAGGGGCCAAACCAGTATAAACTCCTCGTGTCCTTTGTCCGGTTTAACCCCTTTAAGCTAATCTCGTTGCGATGGCTCCCTGACTAAGTCCTCACACTAGGACATCTGACGTGACAATTCCATGACAGTTGGCGCCCACTGTGGGGCTATCACATGATGGTTTCGAGTTCTTAGAGGGCAATTTCGAAGGACTCAAGGGATACGCAGTGGGCTGGATGACCAAGAGTCATCGCGGCAAGCTCTACATCGACGATGCAAGCTGGGGCCCCGACACCGGCTCAATCAAGTACAGGTATCGGGTCCCCTTCAGAGGAATTCATGTCTTCATTGGCAAGATCGACGAACCGGGCCCGGAGCAGGACACCTACACCGACCTCATCGAGATGGCTCAGCGTGCAAGCCCCGCCCGGGTTCAGCCCGCCATGAAGCGTGCATTCGTAGGATTCATCAATGGTGCGGAATATGAATCGGCATCCGATGGTGAGATGGTTGTCTATTCAGATGACGAGTCATCCACCGGCGAGACCAAGTCATTGTACCAACTGCCATATAGCCGGTTCGGGGGCTGTTCCGATGGCGACGGTATTCCGGACCCCCTTGAACCGCCAAACCGGGTTGCGATCTTCATGGCCGGTACGCAGCCCGGGCAGCACTCTTCAACTGCAGCAGCAATAATTTCTGGATCGGCAGCCGGGGCAGGAGGCCCTGCGCGCCTGCCGGCTCAAATCCTGTCCGATTTGTTGGACACCCTGGCGACATTGTTGACCACAGAAGTTAACCCGAATAATTGAGATCAGCATAACGCGGAGGTCAGGAAATTGCGAGATCAGATAGCTCAGGCCAAGGAGGACATGGCTGCTGAGGAAACCAGGATGGCTGAGGAGCGGGCCACTCTGGATGCTCAGGCACAGCGGATTCATGCGGAATCTTACTGGCTCATGCTGGATCAGAAGGCTTCAAATGGCGTGATGAGGAGGAGGCATCAATCTTGTCTACTGTTGGTTTATGAAGCAAGGAATCTCTTTAGCACGCCTGGAGCAGGAACCAGTAACCCGGTAGTGCTAAACCGGGTTGAAGCACCTGCGACAGGAGCGCCAGATCAGCCATGGACGACAGACCCGCCTCGACAGAACCATGACCTGCCTCATTATGTGCCAGCACCACTGGGTCATTTTCCTACCCCTTTGGATAACATGATTGTTGCGGCATCACAATTGGCAGCTATTCCAACGGAAGGCGACTCTCAGGCAGCGGTTGAGACACGGCGGGCCAGAGATCTCCTTCAATCAGCAATGGTTCAACAGCAAGCTTATTCATATAGTCGAGACAGGATTCATTCCACCCCTCGCCCGAGCAGGAGTTACAGCAGGCACATTGAAGAACCGGCCGTGTCAAGCAGTGGACGGAACCATAATCCGCCCAGTAGGCCTAACCCGGCAGGAGGGGGAGCTGACGCCCAGAATGTAGTGGACCAAGGCAGAGTGCGACGAGAAGCCGAGTTAGCCGCACAGTATGAGGCACGTCAGCCTACTCCGGTTTGTGCAACAACTTCAGTGGAACCAGGGGTTACTTTCAGTTCTTTGGGGGTACCGTGTCTCACCCCGGCTCTACACAATGTGCGGCTGCCCAAGGATTTCAAATCCTCGTAAAGTGCCCAATTACACTGCTGACTTACACCCCGAGTCGTGGGTCGAAAGCTATGAGATGGCGATGGAGATGCTGGATGTGGATGAAGCAGCATGTGCTAAATATTTCACCATGATGTTGGAAGGAACAACACGCACATGGCAGAAAGCTTTGCCATCTAACTCCATTGGGTCATGGGCTGAGTTAAAGGCCCGGTTTATCCAGAATTTCAAGGACACGTGCAAACAGCCCATGTCAATTGTGGACTTAGCTTCCTGTGTCCAAGAAGAAGGTGAATCAACAACCCATTGGGTGCGCCGGGTTTCGGAAATCTTGCATTCATCAGATCGCCTGCAATGCTGATACAACAGTGTTAACATTGGAGGGCAATTGCCAGTGCAAGCCTTTGAAGCTGAAGCTGGGACGGCTCAAGCATCACTGCAATGACATGGGAACGCTTATGACAGCTCTGGTTAAGTATGCCGACTCTAATAGTACCAAGGATCCCGAGTCTGACGATGAAAAGCCGAGGAAGGGAAAGAAGAGCGGCAACACCAAGGGGCAGCAGCATAACCCGGTGGGCCATGGAAACAATGGTAAGAATAAAGCGGATAATAGTTCAGATTTTGTGGCTAACACCAACACGCAGGATAATGGTCAGCGTCATAAGGGTAAACCGCCCCCATGGAGTGGAGGATCAGGTGTCAATCTTGAGCGCCTGTTAAACCAGCCTTGCCCAAGGCACGGGACGCGAAGCTACACACCTCTGGAAGGATTGCTTCATTATGCGGGAGTTCAAAAACTCGGATCTCTTCCGATATGATAAGGGACCACTAGGCGGTTCAGGTTCCGGATCTCATGGTTCGGGTTACAGCGGAGGCGGTTCAAGCTCGGGATTCCAAGGTAACCCGGGCAATCAAAACAACCAAGGTGGTTACAGCCAGCAGAATAATAAGGGAAATTAGCAACAGTCGGGTTATCAGAGCCACCCGAAGCAGCTGAATAGTGGGCAGTATCATGTCTTCACAACTAGCCTACGCAAGCGCGATCAGAAGCTTCATAAAAGGGCAGCGAACTCCGTTGAACCGACGGTGCCTCGCTACTTGCGCTGATCTGAACAGCCTATTGTGTGGAGTCGTTAGGATCATCCACCCCGGGTTGATAATCCGGGTCATCTGGCGTTGGTGGTGGCGCCTCAGGTCGGAGGGTATAAGTTCACCAAGGTACTCATGGATGGAGGGGGCAGTATCAACATTCTTTATTATGAAACCTTCCGTCGCATGGGGTTGACAGATAAAAATCTTAAGCCGTCAAACACCGTTTTCCATGGTGTGGTGCCTGGTAAGTCAGCGTATCCGGTTGGTAAGATAGCTCTGGAGGTTGCTTTTGGAGATGATCATGATTCAAGATCAGAGACATTGACCTTTGAAGTGGTAAAAATCCAGAGCCTGTATCATGCCCTGTTTGAATGATCAGCTTATGCTAAGTTCATGGCAAGGCCCTGTTATGTTTATTTACAGCTCAAGATGTCCGGTCATAAGGGGACCATCACGGTACATGGGAGCCGCAGAGTCGCTTTGGAGTGTGAAGAAGGTGATGCGGCCTATGCTGAGTCAGTTTGTGCAACAAAGGAGTTGAAGTTCTACAAGGACAATGTTTTGATTCGGCGGATATGACCTCTTTTAAAAAGCCAACTACAGAGCATGACCCAGCCCTAAAGTTTAAATCGGCTGATGAGACTAAGCTGGTTGATTTTGTTCCTGGCGATTCATCCAAGCAGTTTAGCATCAGTACTAACCTGGATCCGAAATAGGAAAGTGTGCTCATCGAGTTCATCTGTGAGAACCGGGACATCTTTGCATGGAAACCTTCTGACATGCCAGGTGTACTGAGGGAACTTGCTGAGCAAACTCTCAATACTGATCCCAAGTTTAAACCGGTCAAGCAGTTTCTTCGCCGCTTCAATGAAGAAAGGCCCAAGGCCATTGGTGAGGAGGTAGCCCGGCTCTTGGCAGCACGGTTTATTATTGAAGTTTTTCATCCAGAGTGGCTGGCTAATCCGGTGCTGGTGCTTAAGAAGAATGGCACTTGGCGCATGTGTGTGGATTACACAGATTTGAACAAGGCTTGTCCAGCTGATCCTTTTGCTCTCCCTCGTATTGATTAGATCATTGATGCTACGGCGGGTTGTGAGCGCTTGAGTTTTTTGGATGCTTATTCTGGTTATCATCAGATCCAGATGGCAGTTAAGGACCAGGAGAAAACAGCTTTTATAACTCCCTTTGGAGCCTTCTGCTATGTATCTATGCCTTTTGGGCTCAAGAGTGCACAGGCGACTTATCAGTGATGTGTGCAGAATTGTCTTCATGATCAGATTGGGCGCAATGTTCATGCTTATGTGGACGATATTGTGGTGAAGTCTAGGAAGAAGGAGACACTGATAGATGATTTGAAGGAAACCTTTGATAACCTCCGGGTTTATAAAATGATGCTTAACCCGGCCAAGTGCGTCTTCGGTGTACCGGCAGGCAAACTTTTGGGTTTTCTGGTGTCTAACAGGGGCATTGAAGCTAATCCAGAGAAGATCAAGGCTATTACATCTCTGGCTAAACCAGTGTGTATCAATGATTTTCTACGTCTGGCGGGTCGTATTGCGGCACTGAGACAGTTTATCAGCCGATTGGGAGAGAAGGCTATCCCTCTATATCAGATGATGAAAAAGACAGACAACTTTGTCTGGAGTGATGCTGCTAATGCGGCGTTTGAGGACTTGAAGAAGCAGTTAGCCGAGCCACCTGTTCTTGCTGCTCCGATCGATAAAGAGCTACTGTTGTTATATGTGGCTGCCAATGCCCGGGCTGTCAGTGTGGCCATTGTGGTAGAGCGCAAGGAGGCTGGGAAGGAGTATCCGGTTCAACGGCCGGTTTATTATATCAGTGAGGTGCTTATTGAGTCCAAACAGAGGTATCCACATTGGCAGAAACTGGTGTATGGAGTTTTCATGGCCAGCCGGAAGCTTAAGCAGTATTTTTAGGGTCATCCCATCACTGTGGTCGGTTTTGCCCCTTTGGGAGACATAATTCAAAACATGGAAGCAACTGGTCGGGTTGCTAAGTGGGCCATTGAGCTGGGACCCCACGGGTTAAAGTATATTCCTCATACGGCAATCAAGTCCCAAGAGCTTGTGGATTTCATCAATGACTGGATAGAGTTGCAGGCGCCGGAGGAAAAGCCGGATCATACTTATTGGACTATTCGTTTCGGTGGATCCAGACAATTGGAGGGCTCGGGGGCTGGAGTCGTGTTAACTTCCCCACAAGGTGATAAGTTTTGTTATGTTCTTTGTTTAATGTTCCCTTGCACTAACAATGCAGCTGAATATGAGGCTTTACTCCATGGTCTTCGAATGGCTAAGGAGATGAATTTAAGCCGGCTTAAATGTTTTGGTGACTCGGACCTGGTGGCTCAACAAGTGTCTGGTACTTGGATTCCAAGGACCCACTCATGGGGGCGTATCGTCGGGAAGTAGATATTGTTGCTGGTCACTTCAAGGGTTATCAGGTGGACCATGTAGACCGGTGGAAGAACGAAGCGGCGGATGCTTTAAGCCGGTTGGGTTCCCAACATAAGCCGGTTCCACCCAATGTTTTTCTGGATGCTTTGCATAATTCGTCGGTCAAGCTGCCTACAGAGGAGGACTTGGTTGTTCCTGATCCGGAGGCTCAGTTGGTGGCGGCTCTTCATGTTATCCCTGATTGGACGGTTCCATATTTGGCATATATGAACCGGGGCGAGTTACTGGAGGATGAAGTTTTGGCTAGGCAGATAATCCGACGGTCCAAGTCCATGACTATTGTCAATGGCGAGTTACATCACTTCAGTGTCTCGGGGGCGTTTCAGCGCTGCGTCTCTCCTGAAGAAGGCCGTGAGATTTTGCGTGAGATCCACGAAGGCGATTGTGGTCACCACGCCGGTTCAAAGTCCTTGGTGGCTAAAGCTTTTCGTCACAGTTTCTATTGGCTGACGGCTCATGCTGATGCTGAGGACTTGGTGAAAAGGCGCGATGGTTGTCAGAAGTTTTCACGCCGAGCTCATGTTTCGGCTCAAGAATTGAGAATGATTCCAATCACTTGGCCGTTTTCAACTTGGGGGCTTGATATGGTAGGGCCTTTTAAGCGGTCCAAGGATAAGAAGACCCACCTTTTGGTGGCTATTGATAAGTTAACTAAGTGGGTTGAAGCGGAGCCAGTTAGTAAGTGTGATGCAGCCACGGTGGTTCAATTCATGAAGAAGGTGATTTTCCGCTTTGGTTTTTGGTTTTCCACACATCATCATAACAGATAATGGCACGAACCTCTCCAAGGGTGCTATGGAGGACTTTTGTCAACGTGAGCACATCCGGTTTGATGTATCATCAGTGGCTCACCCTCAGTCTAATGGACAAGCTGAGACAGCTAATCAGGAAATCTTGAAGGGCATCAAGCCCCGGCTTATGGTTCCTTTGCAGAGGACGCCGGGTTGTTGGCTGGAAGAGTTGCCTTCCGTATTGTGGAGCATTAATACCACCCCCAATTGATCTACGTGTTATACGCCTTTCTTCATGGTTTATGGGGCAGAGGCAGTTCTCCCCAGTGATATTCTCCATGACTCGCCTCGGGTGGCAGCTTATGTTGAAGCGGACAACGAACAGGCACGCCAAGACGCATTGGATCTGTTAGATGAAAAACGGGGCATAGCGGCGGCTCATTCGTCGATTTACCAGCAGGATCTGCGGCGTTATCACAGCCACCGGGTTAAAACCAGAGTTTTCTAAGAAGGGGATTTAGTGGTCCGGCACATCCAGGATCAGACCGACATGCACAAGTTATCCCCGCCTTGGGAAGGACCCTTTGTGGTCAACAAGAATCTGAACAACATGTCATACTATCTTATCGATGTTCAAGAGCACAAAGACTCACGCAAATCGGAGGAGGAGATCCGTCGGCCGTGGAATATCGCTCATCTTCGGCCTTACTACACCTGAGCCATAGGATCCTATTATGTACATATTTTTGACAATGTATATATTATGATCAATATAATAAACTGACATCCTTGCTAAAGCGGGGCCTCTGCCATTCTTCCTTAAAGGTTTCTTGGTTACATGGGGGCTTCTGTTTATAAATCGGAGATCTGTTTGTCCATTAATCCGGCTTATAAAGCAACAAAAATAATCTTGGGGGCTTCATACCCAAAATCATAGGAAGCCAAAGAGAGTTGGTTAAAAAACACAGCTCAAACATAGGCGCCCACTGAGCACAGCTCAAAATATTACTCGGGGGCTCTTTGCTTCTACAAGAACAAAGAGTCTATAACCTTGTAATAGGCCATAAAAGCCAGGATTGGAAGACAGGTGTATTCACCTAAAACCCCAGGTTATCCTGCCTTTTAAGTAAGTCACTCCGTCCAGCTAATCCTGCTACGACCCGTCGAACGTTTGACAAGTCAATCTTATAAAGACCCTGAACTTGTCATAGTTAAAATGACGATTGGTTAATGTGAGGTCCATCTTATAAGGCTTTGTTAAATGGTTTAACTCAGTGGCCTGGCAGCCCATGAAAAACATCATCTTTTTGGATGATTTTCTTCTCAATTTTTCTGTTAGCAGTTTATTTTGATGAGGTTTATGTTTAAACCGGTGTCTTATGACCCGGTCTGGATTTTGAGTTGCCAAGTAGAAAGTTACAAAGATGACCAGGTGTCAATTGACCCGGCTTGGCTTTCAATTATAAGTTGTCAATGCAAGATCAGTTATAATCCGGTGTTTGCTACAACCCAGTACGGCTTCATTGTAAGTCAGCAAAACATCAGGGGAGTTATCATACTCAAGATTTGGGTTATCACCCTTACTACAATAAGTTGGTAAACCAACATTGTGATTCAATATCACAGGTATGATGTATTTCATATTGAATTATTCTTAAAAAGACAGCGTTGGTTATAAAGCATGGTTTCATATTGGGTGTTATGACCCATCCGGCTGTGAACTACGAGGACAATTTAAAACTGTTGTATGCAGGAACAGGATTGAATAAAAGCTGCTAAGGATCATAGGCAGACATAGCATAATCATGACGGATTAACAGTATTGTGCAAAGTGAATATGCACAATGGCATAGCAGATCAAGTGTTTAAACTAGCCTATTACAAGGTGCTTTGATGCCCAAAAGGATAATTGTTTATCACACAGATTGCAGTGTGCAGAAGCTAAACCGGCTTCCGGATTATGATTCTTCACCAGGCTGACTTGAAGGTTGTGGATCATTCTGTGTCGGTTCATCCTCCTTCTCTCCATCCAGTGGCTGGAAGTAAATGTTTGCCCAGTCAATCCCATTTAAGGTTCGAAAGACAGCTTCATCACTTATAAGGGTGGACGGTTCAACATTAGGGGCGTAGGTATGCTTACGGATTGGCGGGATAAGATCTTGCACGGTGCATTAAGCCATTTGTTATTGGCATCATAAATCGACTGGTAAAAGGACAAATTAGTGTCTTCAGCCAGTTTGCTCGCCAGTGGACGCATTTCCCTCGTTAGGGCCCGGAGGTCATCATTATCAAAAGCTGACCCGTCCTCTTTTTGGCCTGGATAGCCATTTCCAATATCTTCCGGATCAAGGTCAAATATCCATGCCTTGGCCCGAGTCAATGCAGTAAGAGCACCGGCCCTAGCAGCTGATTTCTTCAATTCCTCAATATGGGCAGGCATCATAGATAATCTTTCCAATGTTTCCTTGATTAAAGTTGGGGGCGGTTTATTATGTGAAGCTGTGCAGATGACCCGTTGAGCACCGGAATATAATTGCTCTATCAGCGTATAAGCAGCCTTCAGTTTTTTGCGCATATCCGAGCCAAGATGAGTAACACGGCTACCTGCAATGGTCAAAAAATTAGTAAACCGATAGTATCAGGGAGGTTGTTTATTTAAAGCTTATGAAGAGGATATTTACCGAAGACAACAGTGGTCATAGCATTGGTTTGTTGTTTCAAACCGGTCAGTTCTTCTACTACCGGATTAAGGGCTGCCTCAGCATCCTCCGCCCGCTTTACCAGCATTGCTTTTTCAGCATCCCATCCTGCCCGTTCACTTTTAAAGTTTTCCTTCAATTGTTCCATGGCGGTTAAAGCGCTGGTCAGCTCTTCTTTTGCCTTGGAAGTTTCGGCTTGCTGGGATTTGATATTTTCTTGAAGGTCGGCGATTTAGGATTCCTTTTTGCTCAGATCAGTCTGGAAGAAACATTTAATGAGTTGGTAGTGCATGTTTGAAGCCCCAAGCACATAACAAGTTATACACTTGGCACTTGGGGGCTAATGCATATTGCTTCTTATCAACTGACATTTTGAAGTCCCAAGCACATAACAAGTTATACACTTGGCACTTGGGGGCTAATGCCTATCGCTTCTTATCAACAAGATGGTAAAGTCCCAAGGCTCAATACAAGTATTAATCTTGGCACTTGGGGGCTAATGCCCATTTGCTCAAAAATAAAGTTGAGGGTTTTTTCTTTAATACTAAACCGGTTTCAAAAGGTAGTCAACAAGAAGTGTGATCCTTACAACATGAAGTCCCGGTTCATCTTGAGGAGATAAACCGGCCCTTGGGGGCTACACAGGTGAAGTTGAATTCTTATTCTATAAAGTCCCGGTTCATCCTGAAGTGATAAACCGGCCCTTGGGGGCTACTGGAGTCGATATTATCAATAAGTCAGAAGGAAGGAATATTTATGAAAAGTTCAAACAGGATTTACCTCATATCGCTCCTTCATCAGGCCTACTAAACCGGCTTCATAGTCGCGGCTTGTGTACATGCGGTTTAAGAATCCAGAATGCAGGTCTTGGGCGTTGAGGTGGGCATAACTTGATAAATATGTTTTCCACTTGCCCTTGTCCAGAGCAGGAATTTCTTCTTTGGCACTATGCTTTGATAAAGCGATAGGATTGACAGGGGAGGTGTGACCCATACCAGTAATGACAACATCGTCATCAGCACCTTTAGCCGGGCTTGGAGGGTCATTAGCATGAGCCATTGGATCAACATCCATGTGTTCAGCTTCAGTTGCTTGATCCGGCAACGGCGGGCCATCAGGAATATTGTCAACATCCAGGTATGACGGTTCAGAAGTTTTTTGCGATTCATCCCGAATGGGGTCTTCAGCCGGTTAGTTCACTTTGGCCTTCTTTCTGGCTCTGGCTTTGGCCCTGGAAAATAATAAGTATGCATCAGAACAATGCAAGGATTAAAAATATAAAGGTATGACAGGCTAGTAAAATCTGCTTACCCAGGAACCGTTTTAAGGGTTGGAAGCTTCGTCGATGTTGATTCGCCAGAAGATGAATGGGAGGTTCCCTGGTAATTCAAGTCAGACGGATTAAGAGGATATCGGAAATAACCTGCCCTAGGACAAGGTGTATCAGAAGTACACGTGACCTCTTGACGGCATTTACGAACCGGAGTGTTCGGTAAACCGGAGGAAGTAACCACTTGGCCGCTATGCCGGGTTATGTGGCGAGCTTCATGCTGCTATGTCCTCAAAAGAAAGTGTGGATCCGAATAAGCTAGAGGGTGTGAAAATTTTACTTTCCGGACTGCTTGACGAATTTTTGGTGTTGGCAGACGATCTGAGTCGGAAGAAAGAATAATTACCTCTACATCACCAGCATGGCTAGCCTCCGCATCATCCTGATAATGATCATTGTCAATAAGGTGTATGAAAAAAGAACCAAGAGAATCAAGTTCTACCTCTGACTCTGGATCATCAAGGTCTTCATCATTGTTCAGGCCAGGGGATTCGGCAGTTTTATTCTTTGCAGGTTTCTTTATAACTTTGGTCTTAGTGCGCGGCACTCTCACCGGTTTATCCTGTGGCTTCGCCGGTTTATCCTGCGGTTTCCTCTTCCAGAACGGATCATCACCCTGCAAAGGTGGACAACAAGTTATAAGGAAATATTTACAGTCATTGTTCAGCTAAGTAATGTTGGGTATACAACCCCATGATATAACCCGCCATAATGGGTCGGGTTATCTAGGTGGCAACTTATGAGAAGGACTCAAGGTGGACGGTGCCGCAGAGGGACGCGACCAGCAGGGCTGCTCATCAAGTGGGCTGGCTCACGGCACAGTACCCAAAGATGGTGACTCTTGGCCCAAGAGCGTAAGCCGCTTGGAGGCTTTCTTACTTGGGAAGCAAGGCAATAGAAGCAGACTTGGTCACAGATCATAGTGTGACCCGGACTCTTGTAAGCCCAGGTCCTTGACCTGGATATAAAGGCGAACCCCTGAGGTAGAAAGTCTTAAGTTCCAACCGATCGATAGCTAGGTCAAGCGGATTAGCTCTCTTGTAATCAATCTCCGTGCAATAAGCAATCAAGCAGGAGTAGGCTTTTACCTCGATCACGAGGGGCTGAACCTGGGTAATCCCATGTCCTTCGATTCCACTCAACCCCAACAAGCAAATCACCCAGTTGCGATGGCCTCATGTCTAAGTCGTCACACTAGAAGATCTGCCATGACAAACCATGACACCATCCACTCAAACGCTGCCCCTGCGAGAAAAATACCCTAGCCTATACTACTAGCTGGAGCGAGGCATGAATCTCCCTCCTCACCACTAGGAAAATGGCAGGCCGATGGGAGGTGGATCAACGAACTCGTCGGCAAAGCTTGGAAGGTATGAGTGCCCCGAGCCATCGCAGCGCATGACACGCCACCAGGAGGTGGGTCCATGAGCTCGCCTGCGAAGCTTGGAAGGTACTACCTTCGTCTTGATTTATTGGTTCCCTTAGTATTTTGTGCCAAATTTTAATCATGGATTTAATTAACTAAATATTAATGCATGTCACAAAAAAAGTATCATTGGAAACTATGTTTAAATACGAATTCAACGACATAATTTTTTATAACATGCATTAACATTTTGTCAGTTAAATCTATGGTCAAATTTTGACATAAAAACGGAGATGACCAATAAACCAGGGCGGAGGTAGTATGAGTGCCATAGCCACCACAGCGCAAGAGGCAAAAGGAAATTTCTCATTGTGTTTTTCATTTGAGAAGTACAATGTCCTTACACTCTATCTCTTCACTCTTTAAATTCTTAGGTTTATTTTTTGTGCACAATCCAAAGATGCCTCCCATAAATTTCTATATTTTAAAATCTTGTATAAATTTGAAGTGCATGGTATCTTGATCATGTGTCTTGCTCATTTTAAAATTCTTGCAATCTACAGAAATCATGTTCATGTTTAAGTTCTAGTTTGGTTAGGGTAGTGTCTGCCTTATTATGGTGATTTTGGCTATGTAAAAATGATTATATTTCAATAACAAAACTTTTCTCTGTAGATTTTTTTCTGCTCTACACACAAACTTTGTACGTGACCTTTGCTTCACCGCATGGAGTACCGATCGTTGTTCAAGGCGGTCTGTATGCGGTTGGAGCGGGTGGCCATGGGGGGGAGGAGGAGGAGGATTTGGGCACGCGGGTGCCCCGGCACCCGTGGAGTCCCTCGTGCTTGCCTTATCTTCTGGCTTTTAATTTTCAAACTTTTCTATCTTTTGAATAAAAGGTTCATATTAAGTTATGTTTTCATATTCGTGCTTTTCGTGAAGAGGGTTTTAAAATAAGATCCATTTTGAACACATTTTGACGATTTTTTTAAAAAAATGTTAAATTTTAATTCTTGAAACGTAGTACGGCCGATCAATAAAATCACGACGTTAATACATGTGACCGACAAAAGATCGCTTAAAGTTTCAACTCCGAAACTTGATACTCGTGACCAAGAAAATTGATATGTTCAGATGTAAAATCGTAAGTTTCAACGATTAAAATTTAAAACTTATCATTCCCTCATGCAGGATCCAACTACTTTACAAATCACGAGGCAATCGAGCGGCCGAGCAAGGCTTGGCATGTGCGTGCCCCTGCGAATTTTCGGTGGCCATGGAGGTTGTTACCCAACATGGATGGTAACATAATCTCTCGAGCGGTGATGTCGAACTTATTTTATTAGTCACCTTGATGAAGTGTGGTTGTGTGCATCTTAACTAGGCCGGGTGTTGCTCATTTGCTATGTCAGCTTGATGAGGCATATTGAGTTAATAAAAGCGCATTTTATCAAAAAATGTTTAAGTCGTGGCTCAACTCATTGCCTCCAATCTCCCATTCACTTCATCACTCAGCTGACGTGGCAGCCAAGTGCATGTCCCGACGGAGGTTCTGACACGACTGTAACAGAACGGGGCATGCGCCGCCAAGCTAGGTTGCCATCATGGACCACCACCGGATCGATCCGGACAAGCCTGAAAGCTACACTGGCCGTACGTCATCAACACAAGGGGGCTCTACCTCGTGTAGATAGCCGAAGAGATAAGCCTCGCCCATGACACGATAGCACGTCCCCCACGACACGTCTTCACCCTTCACACGCGCTCGCAGGTTGCGTGCATCGCTCACATCGTCGCGGGCCAACGGTTCGCGTGCATCTGCTTTCTTCCACTCCTGCGAGCCGTGGGCTGGATCGGCTAGCCATTCCGTTGTCTGTTCCTGCTCCCTCAAAGCAATATCTGCGACTGCCAGCGCTAGGTTGCTCGTTCTACTACTGCAAATGATTACTGGTGGATACATGTGCGCGTACGACTCGTGACCATTGAAAATGTGTGTAAATGTCAATGGAGTGAAAGCAATACGACATATGCACCGGAAACTCTTTTTCTTTCCATGAGAACTAGTTGTTTTAGGCATCTTCAACACAAACCCTTAAATCGTCTGCATTCATCCAGACCGTATAGTTTAGATGTGTTTTGTCATTCAATATGGTTCTGTATCCGTCAGTTGGCCAGTCCGGACTTCCATTCT
>NC_041383.1:120897280-120902928 GCF_002162155.2 Triticum dicoccoides
CGCTTCCGACAATCCCGACCCACCCAAAAACCTTGCCCGCGCGCTTTCCCGTCCGAAGCAGCCAGCGCCGCATTCATACTGCCTTACAGCAGACGCAACCTCTCACTGGAGCCGGCATTGAAGCGGCACGCCGGCCGATGCATGTCTGTTGCACACGTCTTCTATCCAATTGAAACGACATCGGTCCGCCTACCTCCACTAAACTGACACGTTTACCAAGAAATCTACTCTAGTGCCCCAAGCGCCACACGCCCGTCTGTATGCCGACCCACATTAAACACCATGCCACTTGGCCACTGACATCCCCCCTCTATTTAAACGTGGCCAGGCACCAGGCAAGAAAGCACCTCCTGCTCTCCATCTCCTCTTTACACCACACCCGTCATGGAGAGCTCCAAAACATTGTGGCGGCCTTTCCAGCGAGCAGAAGAAGGAGCTCTTCGGCATTGCAGCCGGCTGAGTGGCCTGCCAAGCCAGCCCGATACAGGCTGGCTTGTCGATGAGCTCTCGGAGGTCAGCAACGTGGACGAGATGGTGCCACGGTACTCGGTGGTCTAGGCTGGCATCATCATGAGCAAGGCGCGGCCACATTGCACCGAAGAGCGGGAGGTCGTGTTCCGCTCTGCACAGGCCGACCAGAGGCACGCGGAGAAGTCGCTGGCACGGGCATCATGGTGGGCGTGGACGATCAGAAGGCGCTGCTCCTATCCTGCACCGTCGTCGGCAAAATCCGACACAAGCGATGGCGGCACCACGTCCTGCAGGCGGAGAAACAAATCATGTTCACGGAGATTGACGCCGCGGCGAAGAAGGAACTTGACTAGGGCATCGATGATGTCGATAGCTCCGCGTCGGCCGCGCCCCGCCGACACGACCATAAAGTTGGCATGTCCGCGACTGCCGCCACCAACAACGAGGAAAAGTAGACCATGGGAGGCCATCACCGCTTGGGACCCATGAAGACCGCCAGCAACGTCTTCCCGGCCTGCACAGCCAGCAACTTCCCCGCTTCGCGGGGATGTAGGCCACGGTGACTATCTTCCCTCGCCCCAAACCAACCGTCGGTTCATGCTTCACGGAAGCGGAGGCTACTCTACCACTTCCACTGAAGCATATACCTCTGGGGCTCATAGCGGTCCGGTGGGCTTGTTGCCGGAGATCGGGAAGACATGTCGTGAGAATGGGACTCCATCATGGCTGGCAATAGACTAGGTTAGAATAGCCTAGCCTAGTCCTCTATAGTTTAGTTAAAATATGTCCAAAATGTAAAAAACAATCGTCAGGTTTATATGAAAATCAACTAGGTTGCATGTAATTCATTTGATTTCTTAAAATGCAGATTGTAATGTATGCGGTAACGGTTGGATGGCAGGCTCCCACATCAGTGTCCGTAGTCTGGTCCCCACAGGTCCACGGATGGTTGCGTTGTCCGGTTTGGGGACCAATGTTGGAGATGGCCTTATTTAACTAGTTCTTGGTAGAATGCGAGATTAACATGTCCATCATACAATCTGGCTGCGCCGAAAACTCACAGGAGTATCTGCCTAATCATGTCAGCGACCTGATTGCCTCACGATCCGCAAAGTCATTGTCCACGGCACAAGGGCACAACATGTTTGAAGTTTTTTGTTTCTAAAACATAACATTTTGTCGATCATAGGTTTGAAACTTATGATTTTGTCGGTTGCTCATACCAAGCTTTAGAAGTTGAAAACTTAACAAATAAAAACTCGTCAAATATATATCGAAAAGGGATCTTATTTGAAAGCCCTCATCGGGAAAAACACGAAAATGCAAAAAAAAAACTAGAAATTTGGTTCAAAAATATGAAAGGTTGAAAATCAGAGCCAAAAAATGGGAAGGCTACGTACTACAAATCCCCTTCCACGGATGTGCTGGTGTGATGCAGGTGGTAGGGATCTAATCCCCGGCGGTCTCATGGGCCATCGACGGGGGATCCTTCTGAGTCTTCCTCTGTGGTTGCAGCACGGCGAATCAGGGATGCGACCCTATTCTCCCGCGGGTGGACCATTGGGCAAGGCACGACGGTGAGACGTTGTTGCGTTGTTGTCAGCGGGCATGGGTGTGGGTGCCGTTGCTGCTCCCATGGTGGCGCGGCATCTAGGGCGGCGACTCTCCCCATGGCGGACATGGGCTATGGAGGAGAGGAAGGTGCCAGGCGCCATGGAAATTGGAGGCTTCTAGATCAATTGGCGTCTTTGACGACGGGCTCGCCGCGACAGTAGTATGGTTTCGTTGTATTGGAGGAGTGGTGTAGCGACAGTCCTTCTACTCACTGTGATGCACAAGTTTGGGGATTGGGGTAGCAACCCTGGATCTTCGACGGCGGCGGCCTCCATGGTCGGTGGATGACGCAGAGGATGGGTCGAGGTGGTGACGACCTCTCTGAGGTTGGCAGCGGTATGGGACTCCCCTTCCACCGATAGATTGGGTTCGATGTGGCTCGACAAGGGAAACTACATCTCTTCGAGAGCTGTCAAGACATGCATATCGCCAGTGGGTGCAGTCGCCAGTGGGTGCCATGCGCGACACCTCATGCAGGGACGTCAAGTCATGCCTGTTGCCGACAAGTATTGTATGGTGGCTCTGGTGGAGATGTCGTGTTTTGCTTGTAACTGCTCGGTCGAAGATGGTGCAGTAGTGATGGGAGTCGAGGTGGTGTGGGCGCCTTTTTCTTTTGGTATCTACTCCAGAGGTATTCAATTATCAAGGCGTCTGCAGCCAAACAAGGGATGATGGTAGAGACAACATCAACAACAAGTTTGCGCACTCCGGTGGAAATACAAGATCTCTGATCAGGCTATGTCGACTCATGCCTTCGTCGTTGTAGGATCGAGAAGATAGGTCTAGAGGGGGGTGAATAGACTCTTAACAAACCAAAGGTGCAATTTTTAGTTTTCTTGAAGTTTAGGCAGATTTTTGCAGTAGTTAAGATACAACCAATACTTCCTACACTTGCATATCTAGAGACAAAGCAGCGGAAATAGTACAACATGCAAATGTGCGGAAAGTAAAGGGGTAGAGATAGGAAGATTAAATGCAATGAAGACACGGTGGTTTTTCACATGGTTCCGATAGGTGGCGCTAGCGTACGTCCACGTTGATGGAGACTTCAACCCATGGAGGGTAACGGTTGCGTGATTCCAGGGAGGGTTCCACCCATGAAGGGTCCACGAAGAAGCAACCTTGTCTATTCCACCATGTCTTACGTCCACGAAGGACTAGCCTCACTCGGGGTAGATCTTCACGAAGTAGGCGATCTCCTTGCCCTTACATACTTCTTGGTTCAACTCCACAAGATCTTGGAGGCTCCCAAGTGACACCTAACCAATTTAGGAGACACGACTCTCCAAAAGGTAATAGATATTATTGTTGATGATGAACTCCTTGCTCTTGTACTTCAAAAGATAGTCTCCTCAACACTCAATAACTCTCTCATATATTTGGCTTGGGCAGGAGAGGGATTTGAGTGGAAAGCAACATGGGGAGGCTAGAAATCAAGGTTCAAATGGTTGGATTGGAATCTCTTGATCTCAACACATGAGTAGGTGGTTCTCTCACAGAAATGAATGGTGGAAGTGTAGTTTCCTTCTGATGGCTCTCTCTGAGAATAAGTGGGGCTGGAGGGGTATAAATAGCTTTCACCAAGAATCCAACCGTTACAACCTTTTGACTCAACTCGGTGACACTGAAATAAAAATCTCGATGAGACCGACCTATGTAAAAGATTCAAACATTGGGCATCTCTGTGAGACCGAATGGAACAACTCAGTGGGACTGATGTGCAATGACCTAAGTGAGACCTTGTTTCGGTAATTCCAATCAAACAAACTTGGTAATTCCAAAATGGAGTGAAAGGGTTATAGAAACTTGGGCACCTCATTTCGGTGGGATTGAACGTCATCTCGGTAGAACCAATTTATGAGGGTTTGGCTGTGGCTCTGTCTAGGATCAACTTGGTGGTTCCGGATGTGGAGATTTCAGTGGGACTGAGTTTGGAAGTTAGGGTTTGGACAGATAGGATATGGAGAAAATGGTTGAGGGTTTTGGAGCAATATCTTCAAGCGCTTGAGCAATTGAGTCATGATCAAAACACCGCCCCTTCTAATAGTATTGGCTTTCCTATGGACTCAATGTGATCTTGGACTAGTTAACAAAAAGGTTAAGTCTTGAAGCTTGTGCCAGTCCATGTCCTTAGCATTTTGAAGGGGTCAACAATCTCATGTCCTTGCCATGCCAATGTTGAACTTTTGTGAAACACACTAGATGAAAATATTAGTCCAACAATATGTATGTTGACATGAATTACCAAAACCACCAAGGATGCAAATGTGCTTTCAATCGTGTCCTTGTTGAAGGTGATTGATCAAATCTTGGCTTTGGGGATGAGAATTCCAAAATCGACCTTGGGTTGGACTCGTCATAATCGGTGCACGTGTGGTGATTCCTTGTTTAATGCATAGCGTAGGAATTGAGTATTTTTTTTTTGTTTCGACTTTGTCATTTTTATAGGGTTAGTGGCTGTGTGGTGAAGTTATTGTCACTAGGCATGCATACTCAGTTTTTTTGGGGGGTCAATTTTTTTTGCTACTGGATTTTAAACAATAAATTATATATGGTTGTGTGCATCACTCGATGCAGAGGTCAGGGGGTTATCCTCCTATCCAGAAAATGTACATGATTTTGACCAAATATATTGAAGTAAACCTGGTCATGGGTGCCTCGGCCTGACCCCAAGCCCAACGTCCGGGTTGGGCTCGGCCTCACTTTCTAGTATACTTTAATGGCCGAACAAAAACCACATATTTTTAGATATTTTATAAAAAATAGGTATAATATGGCATACTTTATCCCAAATAGAGTAGCTATTGTTTTTAAATAAGAAAAATAGCCCTATATCAATGTAATAACGAAAACTTTGAAGCTGTGTGCGTTGACTGCCTCCGCAGTCGTCATATCTATTTTTGATCGGACGGCCCACAACCATCTTCACCATTTGCAACTTGGGCCCTGTTGCAACCCATTCGACAGCAAAAGGGGGTCCGTTGCATACCGTGAGCCACCAGCCATTTGTCCCTGTCATGTTGTACCCCGAGCGCTGACTCGTGTTCGGGCCGCCATTTCACGTCGCCATGCTGCCAGTGAGACCCCACCGGCCCGCTTCCTCTTATTCTTCTCTTGATGGAGAAGAGGTGTCGTCCTAGATAAATGGACAAAATTACTGTTCTGACCTATGTGGCTAACAAAATCATGATTTGACCTCGTTTTGAAAAAAAAATCGTTTCTGACCTTTTTAGGTGATGCCAACATCCCTGGCGTCTGGGTTGTGAAGCAGACGCCATGAACCCTGGCGTCTGGCCCCTGGCCCACACTGTCCGCCTGCCTGTTGACCTGCTGACATGGAAAAGGGGCCAGACGCCAGGAACCCTGGCGTCTGGCCCTGATAAGTGGATAACCCCACCGGGAGAGTGTGTGGGTCCCACCCCACACACTTTCCCCAATCCAGCCCGAGCTTGAAGAACATTTGCTGCCCCCCCCCCCACTCTCTCTCACCCCTCAAGCTCCCCCCTCAAATCCTCTCCAAAAGGTGCTTCCCTTAGGTGGATCTTTCCATCACTTTGTTGCTT
>NC_041383.1:120903526-120907048 GCF_002162155.2 Triticum dicoccoides
CTTGTGGTAATCTCCCTCAAATCACCCAATTTTTTTGGTTAAATCTTGTTATTTTGGTTGCATTTTTAACATGTTGGTGGAACCCTAGTTCATGTTTTCTCCCTTATGTTAGTGTGAATGGCTTGGTTAACTTTGATAATATAGTGATATGCATGGTGTGTACTAGGAATATATGCTTGTTGAGTAGAAAGATTGGGGGTTAGGGTTAGTTAGTGATTAGGGTTAACTTTGCTTAGTGTGTGTTAATTAGTGAAACTTTTGTGGACATCACCAATAATTTAGTGTTGATATAATTAGGATATAATGAGATGTATTTGGATAAACACCAATTCTTATTGAAGTCTTAAATGCATTCATGTTGTCTTTAGATGGAGAGACTTGTTAATGTTCATTACATGGGCAAGGAGGCATTCTTGAGTAACAATGCCGACACGGGTGAGGAACCATTGGTTTTTGATACAAGCCCTAGCTATGAGGATGTTGTTGCAAAAGTGAGACAAGTCTTAATGTGGATGGACACCAATATTGATGTTAAGTTAATAGGAAGGTATGATGTTGGAGTTGGAGCCAAATCTCGCTTGAAAAGTATGCCTATCACCTCGGATTTGCATTGGGATGTATACAAGGAAAAAGTTTCCCAATTGGAAGACAAGTCACTTGAATTGTTTGCCACCAAGGTTGAATCTCCTCAGTTTACACTTGATTTGAACCGACATGTCTCTTCCCCAATGGATGACACCAATTCTTATTGAAGTCTTAAATGCATTCATGTTGTCTTTAGATGGAGAGACTTGTTAATGTTCATTACATGGACAAGGAGGCATTCTTGAGTAACAATGCCGACACGGGTGAGGAACCATTGGTTTTTGATACAAGCCCTAGCTATGAGGATGTTGTTGCAAAAGTGAGACAAGTCTTAAAGTGGATGGACACCAATATTGATGTTAAGTTAATAGGAAGGTATGATGTTGGAGTTGGAGCCAAATCTCGCTTGAAAAGTATGCCTATCACCTCGGATTTGCATTGGGATGTATACAAGGAAAAAGTTTCCCAATTGGAAGACAAGTCACTTGAATTGTTTGCCACCAAGGTTGAATCTCCTCAGTTTACACTTGATTTGAACCGACATGTCTCTTCCCCAATGGATGACATGAGCGAGAGGACAATGGTGCCACTTGTTGAGCATAGGGTTGTGGTTGATGCCCCAAATGCTTATCGCCAACCACGTCCCCGTGTACCATCTATTGAAGCAAATAAGGTTGAGTTGTATGCCCCCAATGCTTCTAGCCAACCACCAACTAGCCAAGGAAATGAAGTTGAGGTGATTGCTAGTGACGAAGTAATTCAAGAGGATGAAGATGCTTATGATGACGACGAAGAGCAAGAGGAAGGGTTTCATGGTAACGATGTTGGTGACTTGGATGTGTACATAGCGCAAAAGGACATGGATCCTGAGTTGCCTTTTAGGCGTCAATATGTGTATGACTCAGATGACGAGGATCCAGTTGAACAGTTGGACGAGGGTCCAGTTGAACAGTTGGACGAGGATGGATTCACAAAGGAGGAAAACCAAATCCACTTTGAGCTGACGGGCTTAGAAAAAAGAACTCACTTGTTTAAAGATCCCAGCCTTACCCATAAAGCTATTATTGATGGTGGAATGAGAATGACGGCGATTGAGCCAACACCATGCCCGGATCCAGGAGAACCAAGGGTGGAGAATGAGGACGAGAATCCTTATTTGAAGAAAGGAGTGAAGTTTCTAAGCTTGCCAATGCTGAAGTTTTGGTTGGCTGACTATGCCATTCGGAACCATAGGCCAATTTATGTTGAGCACTCCGACAAGAAGTTGCTTTACACCGTGAAGTGTGAGCAAGAACGATGCCCATGGAAGGTTTGTGCAAGAAAGCTTAAAGAAACCGAAGAATGGGTGTTAAGAAGTTGTGTTGCCACTCATAGGTGCAAACCGCCATCTAAACGACTTCGAATGACACACCGTCAACTCACATCTGAGTATCTCGGATACAAATGGATGAAAGACATAGGCTTTGATCCCACTGTGAAAGTGAGGTTTCTCATGCGGACGGTGAAAAAAAAATTTGGTTATGAAGTCAAGTATGGGAAAGCATGGAAGGCAAAGGCAAATGCTATTAGGATGTTGTATGGTGGTTATGAAGAAGCATACAACCAGCTCCCGAGGTTGTTGGGCGCGATTGCACATAAGAACCAGGGCATGTTTCATGTGGTCGAGGATCACGAGGGAGTGTTCCACCGTGCCTTCTGGAGTTATGGACAATGTGTGGAGGCGTTTCAGCATTGTCGTTCAGTCTTGTCTATAGATGGCACGTTCTTGACCGGTGGATACAAGGGCACACTAATGGTAGCAATGGCGCACTCATCAAACAACGACATGTTGCCAATTGCATTTGCTTTGGTGCCTTCCGAGCACCAAGACAACTGGGAGTGGTTCATGGGTCATGTTAGGCACAATGTGATTGGGGCTAGGGAGGTATGCATCATATCGGACCGGCACCATGGCATACTCAAGGCAATGGACATTGTTATTCCAGGATTTCCAAAGCTTCACCATAGATGGTGCATGAGGCATTTCGTGGCCAACTTTTACCGGGCATGTAAGAGCAAGGAGCTCAGCAAAGACCTTAACCATGTATGTGTGGCCTTCACCACCGATGGTTTTGATGCTCGGTACAACAAACTCTTTGCAGCGTTGTCTGATGTGTCTGATGCAAACCCAGACGCCAAGGTCCATGGCGTCTGGGTCCCTATCCAGAGAGCATTTTTTGCAGTTTGGTAATGTGTACACCCAGATGCCAAGGACCCTGGCATCTGGCTCGTTTTGGTCGCGCAGTAGACCAGACACATGTCTGATGTGTCTGATTCAAACCCAGACGCCAGGGTCCATGGCGTCTGGGTCCCTATCCAGAGAGCATTTTTGCAGTTTGCTAATGTGCACACCCAGACGCCAAGGACCGTGGCGTCTGGCTCGTTTTGGTCACGCAGGTGACCAGACACATGTCTGATGTGTCTGATGCACACCCAGACGCCAAGGTCCATGGCATCTAGGTCCCTATCCAGAGAGCATTTTTTGTAGTTTGTGCACACCCAGATGCCAAGTACCATGACGTCTGGCTAAGATTCTTTGGGCCCACCTCTAGCCCTCTCATCCATTCATCTCTGGCGTCTGGGTGCAGCCAAGTTTCACTTAGGGTATGTGGATAAGATGCTATGGGCCCACATCAAGCCCTCTCATTCCATTCATCTCCACTCACATTCACGAGCTGCTGCCCCCCTCACTCCCTCTCCATCACCCTAACCCCCCTCAAATCTCTCACAAATCAGTCCCGTTTCATCGTTGGATCTTTGGGATTTCATAACAAGAAGGTAAATCAACTCCACCCCTATTTTTTGGTTGGTTTAATGTATCATTTTTTTGTGCAAACCCTAGTTTCATTTTTCCTAGTGGTTATGCTCAAGGGGTAGGTAAATCAACTCCACCCCCAT
>NC_041383.1:120907327-120944178 GCF_002162155.2 Triticum dicoccoides
GATACGGGTGCTCAGTGGGTGCTTAGACCTACTGTTCATGTCCAAGGCCTTCCTCCAAGCGTTGTGCAAGTTAGTAAAGTGGACCTCACTTTTGATTGGTTGAAGACTAAATTAATGTTGAAGCAAGGGTTGAAGGAAGACGATTTTGTGTACTATGTCAGCACGAGGCAGTCAGATGGCCCTGGGGAAAGAAAAATGATTGACATAACTGATGATGGCAAGATTCAAGAAATGCTAAGCGAATGGGAATGGAAAAGGGTTGTTGAGTTGCATTGCTACCGGAAACCGAGTTATATGTGATGTTTATGTCATTTGAACTATTGTGCTTATGTCCTAGTGGTTTGAAAAGACTATGTAATGCTTTTAATCTAGTGGTTTGAACTATTGTGGTCATCAACTATTTGTGTAATTTGAGACTATGTCATTTCAAACCTTGTGTAATTTATGTAATTTGAGACTATGTCATTTGAAACCTTGTGTGTGTGTTGAACTATACTGGTATGAAAGGACTATGCAATGCTTATGTATGTTATTCGAGACTAATCTTCTATGTATCATGGTATTTGTGTCATTTACAGTGTATACCAATGCGTGCAATTAGGTAGCTAGACAAAACTGCAAGTGAAAAGAGAAGTGTTGTCTGCACCAGGACAAGACGCCAAGGTCCATGGCGTCTGGCTCCCCTGCTTTACCCTGTTTCTGGTGTCAGTCGACTGCCAGACGCCAAGGACCCTGGCGTCTGGTCCCCTGACTTACAACCAGATGCCAAGGACCCTGGCGTCTAGTCCCTGTGCATACAAAAGACTAAATGACTCCTCCTTTTGACAGATTTCATCAACATTTCATAGCAATCAATGAATTCATAGACATCACAGGAAACAACATTTCACATAAATCACATGATTGAGTACTACTTTTAAACGACAAATTCATGTCATACATTCATAGCAACTTCACAAATCCATTGCAACTTAATTCGAACGGCAACAAGTTCATGGAAAGAAACGACAACAAGTTCATGGAAAGAAACGACAACAAGTTCATGGAAACAAACTAGAACAAGCTCATTGAAACAAACTACAACAAGCTCACTTCCTCCTTCCTCTCTTCACGATATCTGCAAGTGTATGCTCCTCCTCTCCGCTAGCCTCCTCATCTTTGCTAGCCTCCTCCGCCTCTGCATCATTGTTGGACTTATATCTTTGCATTCCCGTAGGCATAAATTGATGAGGATACTCCGGACTATGGAATTGAGTGTTCCATGTCTTCTTTCTACCTTTCTTGCCCGGTGTCTTAGCTATGGCTTTGCCTTTTCTAGAGCGGGCATTTCCTTGTGTCGGTTGTGTAACCTGTGATGGTTGTGGAGCATCAACATCATACTCATGATCCTCTTGATGTGTTGCATCATACTCATGCTCATCATGATGTGTTGGCTCCTCTTGATGTGTTGGCTCCTCTTCATGGACCTCCTCCTCTATGTCCTCTTCGTTCTGGACATAACGCCGCTTATTAGCTCTGGCGGCGCGGCTACCAGGTGCATACACGTCACTGGACTGAGCACCATGGCAAGAAAGCATAGCTGACATCTTATGAAACCGCTTCTTGAACTTCTGCGACAACACAAAATATGCTATGATATGAGATGCAAATAACTAATCCGCAAAAAGAAACTTTTATAATATATTCGACTAACCTCCATCGTGCTCCTAAGAGTCCTCTCAGATAATCCACCACCAGGTGGATGACTCAGTGCAACATTGGCATCATTGACGCACAGAAGCAACTCTCTGCCCTGCAATTCATAAACACACAAAACTTGTGTATTTGAAAGAAGACAATATGATGCACGTATGTTAGAATAGGTTCATTAGACTACCATTTCGTCATGCATCGGTGCATAGTCAACATGAGCCCCTCTGGTGTCTCTCACAGCCGTGTTGAAGGTCTGATAACCTTCTGTAGTCTCCGGGTCTTCAGACACCAACTCCGACCATTCCTCGTGAGTCCAACAAGGCTTTAGCTTTAACCGATAACGATCTGCATACCACACTTGATACTTCTAATATGCTGACTGGTTGTGAGGTCTATTCTCTGATTGCACTAACGTGTCTCTTTGATCCCAAATTTGTATCCACACATGGTGTTTGTTTGCCCAATCAGATATATCCTGATTTTTCCTTCGATCGAACCTACAAATGATGCACGGTACAAAGCATTAGCAAACATAGACTAATTCAATGCTCTACTACATACTCAAGGACATGCTTGCTCACCGATGCAGAGATAGCATTTCCTCCATGCTCTCCTCAATTGGAATACCTTGTCTTCTTCCAAATTGTCTTGCCACACGGTCTACAAAGTTCCACTCGACTGTGAAGAAGCATATCATCGGGCACCTCGCCCGCCAAAGTTGACTATCACGCGTGCACATCTCATTAAGATCAAAGCCACGATCTTCCACATAATGTAGCTGCAAAACAAATAGATACATTGTTAGATAGAAGTTTCATTCTTGACTAAATTTTGTCTCATCAAACTTCTCAATACCTGCTCAGCAGTCAAGGTGTCCAACCGGGATCCGCTCCCACATCCACACGGATAGGCTCCAAACAAACCCAGCCAATGAGGATGTATCACCCTTCCTGCGACATGCCAAGTCAAGCTGCAATCAAATAAACATGTTAGATATGGAGGCACATGACAAATGCAAGATAAATGATTGCAAATATCTCTTACCTGACGATACAAATATGCTAGTGCGGCCGAACCCCAGCTATACTAGGTATCCCAGTTATTGAGCAGCTCCAGGAACATCCACAGGGCTGAGTTCCCGGTTGCATCTGAGAAGACTACCTTGGTTAGTACATACCAAAGATAGGCCCGCGCGTACTGCTGCACAACAACATCATTGGCACCCTCAGGGCACGGATTGGTGTCTCCTCTGACTAGTTTTAGCCAAGAATGCCTCACTCTCGCGGTATCGGCCTTGCCTTCTTGAGGGTCGTCGGGCTGAACACCAATTAAAATGCCAGTCCGTTCTCGCCAATTAACGACGCTGACAGGACCGGTAACAGCTTGTCCGTCGATAGGAAGGCCGCTTATCATAGCCATGTCCTCTAGGGTCATCGTCAGCTCCCCACATGGAAGGTGGAACGAGTGAGTCTCCGGCCTCCAACGATCCACAAGTGCAGTCAACGCCGCGTGGTTCACCGGCGGAGCGCGTCGCTTAAACTGCAACACGAATGGGAGAAGACCCAATCTCCAAATATAAGGCTCGTACCACGGGTCATAAGTAAAGCCATCAGCGGAATGACCCCTCATGTGCATAGCAACTACAAGCTGCAAATAAAGTGATGTTTTGATCAATACAAGGATACAAATGAGAAACAACGAAATTTGATAAGTTTTGCTTCTTACCTTTCCGTTCTCAATGGCATGAGCACGATGCTCCTTATCCCACTCATCGATTAATCCGGCATACCAAGGTCCATCATCATCCGCCATCCTACAAAACAAATCACAAACATCTATGAATACATGAACAATATCAAACAATAAAATTTCCTTCTCCAAGTTATGCCATATGAACACACCATTCTTCTCAAACATAACAACATCATTTCTTTCTTATTTATATGCACACATATCATCTAGAGTACCAAATTTCACCATCAAACAAATAGCATGCCATATATATATTCAACATATGGCTAATTTACTAGCACATGCATACATCATCTATAATTCAACAAAAATCACAAACTATGTCTATTGGTGGACAACTACAAACATCTACCAACTACACGACCTACCAAATCATCTATCAACTACAAACTATTTCCTAAAACAAAGAAACCATCTACTAATCTAACATCACCTAATGTGAAATAATGCATCCAAAATGAGAGGGGGAAACCAAAACAAATTGGAGGGAATAGGGGAGAATACCTCAAGGATGCTTGGGGGCCTCAGATCCACAAATTTGGGTGGAGGATGGAGTAGATCAAGGGGGGTTTGGTGTGAGGGAGAAGAGGGGCGAGAGAGAAAGAGCTCTCTGTTCTTGCTTAGGCCGCCACCAGGGAAAGGTTCGGGATGAGTGGGCTGGGCCCGTGGGGTTATCCCCTTATCAGGGCCAGACGCCAGGGTTCCTGGCGTCTAGCCCCTTTGCCACGTCAGCAGGTCAACGGGGAGGCGGGCAGTGCGGGCCAGGGGCCAGACGCCAGGGTTCATGGTGTCTGCTTCGCAACCCAGACGCCAGGGATGTTGGCGTCACCTAAAAAGGTCAGAAACGATTTTTTTTTTAAAACGAGGTCAAATCGGGATTTTGTTAGCCACATAGGTCAGAACAGTAATTTTGTCCTAGATAAACTAACTAGCCCTATTGCATAGCATGCACCGCTGCGACCATGGTGGCGAGCCGCACACACAGCCATAATGCAAGGAGGGTCGTTCCTCTTGGAGCTCACACGTGTGCTTGTGCTGCGTTGCGAGGGTGCGACTGTGGCTGGGGCCGCACAAGCATAGCACGGAGCGAGGCGGGAAGGGCCCGACCCTAAGCTTGAGCTTGTCCATGACGGCTGGGCTCGGACATGTAGATGTTTTTTTTCTCAACAAGGTCCCCGCTTGTCCGCATTGCGGGGGTGCGGTCGTGGCTGTAGCGACGGTGTTGCAAACGACGATAGCGAATGACCGTGGTGCTCATCAGCGGCAATGTAAATGAGCTTTTACAACATCGACGGTGAACAACAATGGTGCTCAAAGACGATGACCTTTTTTTACAACATCATCTATATTGCAAAGGAAGTTTTATGCAACATCAGTTATGTTTCAAAGTAGTATTGAATAAGCATGATGTTTTTGCAGCAACACCGTGTTTGCGATGGTGAAGGTAGCTTCGCTGCTTGATGGCGTCAGATTCAACAGCTTGCAACCGACTGATCTTCCTTTAAACAAATGAGTCTGACGGACACATAACATGCCCAATATGCCAGACAAAAGTTGTTATAGTTGACATCCAGAAAATCGTCGTGTTAAGTTTGATTTTGATTCGGACCAGAACACACAAGTAGTGTGATCATTGCAGTTAAAAACTAATTGTAACTCTGCAAGATAAAATAGAATAGTCTTTGTTCTTTTCTGGAAGGAGAATAGTGTCTGTTCTTGCTGGAAATCCGTTGGTGCTCCCAGGAGCGCGCTCTTGCACACGAAAAATATATTTTAAAGTGTGAAAAAAATTCAAACAAAAATTTGACGCATACATCTCAACATTATATATGTGCACGTCAAGTTTCGGAGAAAACTGACATTTTTGTTACTTGTGTAAAAAAAGCAAAAATATGTCTTGTGAAAAGCATTTTTAACACCGGATTTTGTCTTTTTCACACGCAACACATAAGTTGTCGGTTTCTTGCTAAACGACTTTGTGAGCATGTGCAATATCAAGATGTACGGACTAAGTTTTGTTTGGAACTTTATAACATTAAAATATGTTTAAAACATATTTTAAAAACCAGAAGCGCACGCTCCCATGTGCTAAAATGCCACTCTTACATCTTAAAAGAAGATAACTAGCTTACAACAGTAGGAATTAGATTTGAGGTCATGGCCTCCCTCTCCTCTCCCACCTCTCTCCTCTCCCACCTGTTGTCCACCAACAATGGAGATCTTTAGATTCCACCACCATGGAAGGCCTTCTACACTGGGATTTTGCTCCTGGTTTGTCCCTAGACGATCAGGTGAGACGTAAGTTTGGATCTACGGTGCACTTCTCTCCCTCCCGAGACGCCAAGGAGTTCTTTTTGGTCGTTTCTTTCTCTTCAACTTCCTTCCCTCTCACGAAGGATTCGGTTGGATTGGCATTGCAATGTTGCCTTGGAGGAATTTGCTCTGGTTTTAAGGTTGTGGCCCTTTCCTCACGTTCATTTCGTTTGTCTGTGGCTAACAACAAAGTGGGACATTTCATCTATGGTTTAAAGGATCGTGTTTGGCCAGACTTTGTATGTCATTTCCATTTGTTCAATGGTCGCTTTGCTAAGCGTTTCTCTACCTCGCATTGGCATGCTGATCAAGAATTGGTCAAGGTTTTGGATAGACAGCCCGTGGCCATCTCTGCTTCTCTGGATTTCTTGCGGAAGGGGGAATCTCACGATCACTCGTCGCTCAAAGAGCTCAGCAAGTTTAATCTTGTTAATTTGAAGCAATGGAGTTTTTCTAGCTCGAATGATCATAAAGCTTCTACCTCCTCCTTGGTGAAGAACAAAGATAACATTCAAATCCAATTTGGCTCGATCCAACCGTCAACTCCGCATTGCGACATCAACGCCCCGACCAACGCCAACCTGGCATTAATTGACCATTATCTGGCCCATGCGAAGTCGGAGGAGGATTTGGTTATTGAGTGCATTTCATTTGGGCAATTCAAATTCCCATTGCATGCCCAGTACCCACCACTGCCTAATTGTTTTCTCCAGTCTGCATTCCGTTATGCACCTCCCTATGACTTGTGGCCCCCGCTCCTCAGCTATCGTCACCACGTGGATTTGGCCCAAGCGGAATATTCGGCTAATGACATTAATTCCCTTGCCGCTAATTGGGTTGCTCTGTGTGCTAGATGCCTTCAATGGGGGCACACCAGGATCGCTTTCCATGCCCATCTCATTTGCATTAACTACTCGGGGCCAGATTAGAAAACTGGAAACTGCCCAAAATGTTGCAACCGTGACAATCGCCACCTGCCTGAGTCAAACAAGGAGACTGATTTTACTGCGTCACAATTTCTGGGCAATCCTTTTTCCACCCAAACAATGACTAAAACATAGAGGCGCACCGTTCGATGTGATGCTTGCGGATTCTATAGCCACGTGGCACGATCCTGTCGACAAGCCATTTTCCAACATAAATGGAAATGGATTGCCAAGGCAACTTTGCCTCCACCCGCCTCCATTCACGCTTCGACTTCCACCTCGAAAACCCAACAGGCATCGCCCCGCCTAGTGCCATCGCCGCAGTCTGCCACACTGCTACCTCCGCCTCCATTGCCATCGCATCCACATCCCACTCCACCGCCCACCACTCTGCTTCTCCGCCCTGCGGCAATGGCGAACTACCCGCTCAAGCCTGTGCCGTTCCTCCCGCCGGGCTTTGCCGTCGAGCCAGGGCCAGCGGATCGACTTGTGCGCAGTGGAATGGTGGTTGGCCCGATTTCCCCGCTTAGCCATGAACTTCTGGCCATTGCTGAAGCCAGTGCCTACGTTCTGCTGCATCATCGTGCTTCCATCCGCAACCAGATCGTGCAGCATCTCCAAGAAGCCCAGGTCTTTACTACTGAGGTCAGTGATCACCCCTTTGTCATTGGGATCTTTGGATTCGTTGATTCTTTCTTGCGGGATACTATGGTGAATACCCCGATTGTGCTTGAAGAGGAGGACCTGCTCATCACCTTTGTCCCGCATAATGAGGCTCTGAACAGAAGAACCACATCTTTTGGGCCTAAGGTTTGGATCATGATGTTTGGCTTCCCTTACGATAACCAAACAGACTATTATATCACTAAGGCTTTGGGCAGATATGGATCTCTTGTTTCTTGGTATAACCCTCATCAGGACCGTAGGTTCATCCTTTTGAAGGCCAGGGTTATCAGTCTGCGCCTCATCCCTAAGAGCTTTGTTGTTTGGCAGCTTGGCGGTGAGCGTGATTGCTGGACAGTCCAGATCACGATTCTCCGCTGTAACGACTGGAATGTCCTACTATCCGAGGTTCTTGCTCCCAGTGAAGAAAAGCCACCTCCTGATGGAAACCCGCACCCGCGGTTTGGTCTGGAGCTCACCGCTGAACAGCTCTATCAGCAACAAGTGCACAACTGGCTCGTTCAGAACGGTGCCCCAGGTGCTGACAACAATGAGGGACCTGCTAATGGTGCCCCTACTCAACAGGCCAATGCCAACCAGGGTTGTGATGCCTGGCCTGAACCTGCTGCTCCTCCTCTGCCACCCATGCTGCCACATTTGGTTAACTATCAGGCCTGGTTAGCTCCGTAGGGCCTGACAGTGCAGCATGGTGTTGTTCCTGAAAACAACATTCTGGACAATGCTTTTCAAGCTTGGAATGACTCCATCACTCAGTCTGATAGCTCAAGCTCCACTCAATCGGACATATACTTCATGCCAGACCAGACAATGCAATTAGCTGCAAACCCAGCTGTGGAACCGCTTACTATATCTCTGGAGATACATGAACAAGGTATCAGATTTGGCTTATCTGCACATGGTGATGAGATACTCTCCATGCTACTGAATGACCCAATCCCGCGCCATAATCTCAACACCTTCATATTTCAGGCTGTTAGTCCAATGATTGCTTCTTTTGGGCCCTGGAGGGAAGGATTTGGCCGGCGCTCAAACCCGCTGCAGCTCTCTGTTATGGTCATGCTCGGCACTAACAGTTTGAACTTTGCCTAGCTTTCTACCCCTGCAATTGCTCTAGAACAATCTTCAGTTATCATTGAAGAACTGTCTGAACCTGCTCTCGTTGATAGCCCCACTGCGTATCCAGCGCTGCCACTTCTGTCTGACGACTCGGGAGAACCTGAACAAGTTGCACTGATTGCTGGCCCTGCTGCTGTTGTGGATAACACCACAGTGGATTCTGTGATTCCGTCCGGCACGCGTCCTCACAGGAGCAGGGTTGTTGCTCCCACCTCCACTACTGAAGTGCGTCGCAGCCTCCACTCCAACAAATACGACGGGTTCAAGGTACCAACCCTCTCTGACATTCGCAAGAACATTTCCAAGGTCAAGCCTCGTGTTACTTCGTCTATTGGCACATCTTCTTCTGCTGCCTCTGCTGCTGGTGGAATTCCACCACCTACTCCTATAGCTACTATGCAGGACATTGGCGTTAACAGATGTGCCATACCAGCTGCTGCTCTTACTGAAGATGCCCTGTTAGCTGAAGCTGCTGCGGTGTCTGCCTCCTCTGAGTCTGACAATGCCACGAATGAACTGGGAGAGGTTATCTCCTGCCACTCTGCTTAGCTTGGATCTTTCTATGTCATCTCTGAGCTGTTGGAACGTGCTATCATGGAACATCAGAGGGCTCAATTCCGAGAAGAAACAACTGGCTCTGAATAATGTTGTTTCTGCCAGTGGTTGTGCTGTGGTCTGTCTTCAAGAGACTAAGATGACTGATGTTTCTTTTGCGTTTATTAAAACTTGCTGCCCTAAACAATTTGATTGTTTTGCTTTTGTCCCATCATGTGGCGCCTCTCGGGGGCTTCTTACAATCTGGAAGAGCTCGGTCTTCTCGGGCACGGTAGTTTCATCTGACCCTTTTGCGTTAGTCATCGACTTTATCAGTACCCAATCCGCTCAACGTTGGACGTTAGTTAATGTTTATGGACCATGTACGGGTTCGGATAGAGATATTTTCACCCAATGGCTTTATGATGTTAACATCCCAAATGGCCAAGACTGGTTGCTTCTTGGAGATTTTAACTATATGAGAGCCCCGGACAATCGTAATAAGCCAGGGGGAATATTCATGACATGATTACTTTCAATGACATCATCCGTAAGCAGGAACTAATTGAACTTCCAGTAAAAGGGAGGGCATACACGTGGAGTAACATGCAAATTGACCCACTGCTTGAGCAGATTGACTGGTTCTTCACTTCTCTACATTGGACTAATGTGTACCCCAAGACACTAGTTAAACCCCTTGGAAAACCAGTTTCGGATCACATTCCCTGTGTGGTCTCCATTGAAACCAAAATACCCCGATCCAAGCTATTTCGATTTGAATCCTATTGGATCCTTCATCCAGGGTTCATGGACACGGTTAATGAAGTGTGGAGTCGACCAATTAGGGCTGAAAACGCTGCCATAGTCCTGTGCCGCAAATTCAAAGCTCTCAGACATGCTTTAAAAATTTGGAGCAAGAATATCTCTCGTCTGTCTGTGGCTATCACAAACTGCAATGCTGTCCTAGCTGATTTAGATGAGCTTGAGAACAAAAGAAACTTGAGTACTCCTGAAATGAACTTCAGATCCATCCTGAAGACACATCTGCTGACTTTGCTCAAATACCAAAAACTTTATTGGAAAAAGCGATGCACTATTCGATGGATCAAATTCAGAGATGAAAACTCCAAATTTTTCCAAGCAGTGGACATGGAAAGATATCGCAAAAACAATATTTCTTCCTTCAAGATGGATGATGGCACACTGATTGACAATCATCCTGCCAAAGAAGCCTTCTTATTTCAAACTTACAAAGCTCGTCTTGGGACACTTTCCCCCTCAGACATGAAATTCGACCTTCCTTCCATAATTCCTCGCGCCAGCAATCTTGATCAGCTCACCTCTCCTTTCACTCATGACGAAGTTGACAATGTTGTCAAGGACCGGATGATCGTGCGCCTGGACCGGATGGCTTTAGTGGAGCTTTTCTCAAAGCATGTTGGCCAATCATTCAACATGACTCCTATGCTCTTTGTGACCAATTCTATAAGGGAACGCTGGCTGTGACAAGTATTAACGATGGTCTTATCACTCTCATACCTAAGATCAACGCACCCGAGACGGTTAATGATTACAGGCCTATAACGTTGCTAAATTGCTGCCTCAAGTTACTTACCAAACTGTTGGCGGACAGACTCCAACGTGTCATCCTTTCGCTTGTCCACCGTAATCAATACGGATTTATAAAGGGCCGCACTATACAAGACTGTCTTGCATGGGATATCAATACCTGTACCATTGCCAAAGCTCGGGCCGACCAATCGTTCTACTCAAGCTGGACTTTGCCAAGGCGCTCGACATGATTGAACACAAGCCAATGATATGCATTATGCAGCAAATGGGATTTAATGATAAGTGGATCTCTTGGATCAAGTGTCTCTTCTCCTCGGGCCGCTCGTCCGTTCTTCTTAATGGGGTCCCCGGCCGACAATTCCTTTGCCGTTGTGGGGTGAGACAAGGTGACCCCCTGTCCCCCCTAATATTTGTTCTTGAGGCCGAACTTTTGCAAGCTGCAGTTAATGATGCTTTCCAATGTGGAGATATCTCTTTGCCATTCCCTTGTAATGGTCAACGTGATTTCCTGATGATTCAATACACGGATGACACCCTGCTGGTCCTGCTGGCCTGCCCTCATCAAGCGCTGCGTGTCAAAGAAATTTTGTCTGACTACGCGTCCTCTATTGGCCTCAAGATCCATTTTCACAAGTCCACTCTCATTCCTATCAACACTGATGCAACAACCACGTCTGATATTTCCAACATCTTTGAGTGCAATGTAGGCACCATGCCTTTCACTTACCTTGGACTTCCACTTGGCACCACCAAGCCCACCGTTCAAGAGCTCATGCCCTTAGTTTGCAAATTGGAGTGTCGCCTCACGGCCACAATCACCATGATGTCATATGGAGGGTGCCTCTCCTGGCTCAATGCATCTGTCACCTCACTTCTGGTTTTTTCCATGTGCACCCTCAAGTTTCCTCCTAAGCTGATTGATATCTTTGACAAGATTAGGAGGAGATGCTTATGGACAAAGAAAACAAAGCAAGGTGACAAGTGCAATTCTTTGGCTGCTTGGGACATGGTCTGCAAACCAAAGTGCAAAGGTGGATTGGGAGTGATTGATATTAAAATCAACAATGATGCCCTCTTCTTGAAATTTCTGCACAAGTTCTATAACAAGCTTGACATTCCATGGGTCACCATGACTTGGGAAAATCAATATGTTGACCAAGTGCCTCATGCTGTGGATTCGGTGGGGTCCTTTTGGTGGAAAGATGTCCTCAAACTAACACCCGCATACCGAGGGGTTTCACGTGTGCAAGTGGTGGATGGCTCGACTACGTTGCTCTGGAAAGATTTGTGGTCCACCGATGTGCTTCAGGCATCACATCCTCGAGCCTTCTCCTATACTTTGCATGAAGACATGACAGTAGCTGACTTCTTTGCCACCACGGATCTGCATGAAACCTTTCAGCTACTGTTGTCTCCTCAGGCTCATATTGAGGCGCTAGATATCCAACGGGCCTGTTCGAGCTAAACCCTCCAACAGCAATGACTGATATCTGGCATTACATATGGGGCAAAGCAGATTACAGGCCAAAATATTACTACAACAACTACTTTGACGCTGCAACAGCCCACCCTGCATTCCGAAAGCTTTGGAAATCCAGCTGTACAATGAAAATAAAAGTGTTTAGGTGGCTGCTTCTGCAAGATAGGCTCAATACGCGTGATATGCTTTGAAGAAGGCACTATAACATTGGTGATGACTTCACATGTCTTATCTATGGGCATGTAGATGAGACTCTTGACCATATGATTTTCACCTGCCCTTTTAGCAAGAGATGCTGGGACAAGATACGCATTGATTGGTGTGACTTCCAAGATAGATTCACTGCGCTCGACGACAAACAATCGGACTGGCCAAACTCATTCTTTGTCGAAGTTTTTTACACCGCTGCCTGGAGCTTGTGGAAGGAAAGAAATAACAAGCACTTCAGAGGTATTGCCCCCAGCATTGATTCCTGGTTTGCTCGCTTCAAAGAGGATCTGCGACTTCTGCAACATAGAGTTAAAGTGGCACGTAGAACTGCCCTGCTCTCCTACTGTGACACGCTTGGTTGAATCACTTCTATCTGTCATTTTATCTTTGTAATATACAGCTAGCCTACTGCATAACAGCTTGTATGGAGTAGCTGACCCACCTCCCTGGTGTTCCAACCAGGAGTGGGGACGACATGTTTGTTGGATATGTCTATGTAAACACCCCATTGATATAGATATATGAAAAACAGTGGGAACTCCCACTGTCAATTCCTCAAAAAAACAGTAGGAATTAGAATCAGGTCAGTTTGACCTCATCATGGCCGAATCTATAATGTTTGGAGTTGTGCTTGATTGTTGATTTTTTGTCCAAAAAGACCATCCGTCAAGTCGAATTGATGAAAAAGACCACCTTCAAAAAAATTGACAGAAGAGACCAGCTGGACCGTGGCGGCAGGTGCGAGAGCCGACACGTGGCACCTATAGCCACGCACGGAGGCGGCGCGCCTGCCGCCATGGTGCCAGGCGACCGGCTACTTATTGCCGGATTCGTCGAGCACGACGGAACGGATCAGGCCCAGTGTGTCATGCCGCCATGCCCTCAGGAGGCACCCTCTGTTCCTCCTACGAGCGGTCGTTCATGCAAACGACGTGCCTACCCCTGCATGTGATTTATGCATGCATGCATATGGCTAGTCTTCCATGCCTGGTTAACTTTCTTCCTTCCTTTTTGATCATGCCTCACATCTGCATGTCTCCCATCATGCTAAACACGCACCTCTCAAACAATCAATCATCCTGACCCTGTGTTAATGCTTAACGGAAACAACAGCTTTTTAGCGACACCTTTTTTTAGGGGAACCAAATTTTGTTCATTCATAAGCCACAGATAGTGGAATACATCTCGGATCATGGGGTTGACCAAGCCACAAATGGCGCCCCTGACATAAAGAACGAGCAAACCTGGCTATACTATGAGCTTTGCATTCGAATCTTGACTTTCAAAAACAAAATTACAAGTAAACATGGTAGCTCTCTGAAGTATCTCTGAAACAATAGTGCCATATCTCCCACGGTTAGAATTGTAGATATCATGCACCACCTGCTTAGCGTCGGATGCCAAGATAAAATTTTGAACGAGCAAATCTTCGACCAATGCCATTCCCTCTCTACATGCAATAGCCTCCAAAGTCGTTGGATCTTTGAGTCCCAGCACAACCAATGTTGAGCTACTCATATAGTTGCCCTGGTCATCTCGGCGAACTACAGCCATGGCGCCTCCTCTTGCTGATAGCCCGGGTGTCAACATGGATTTTGGCGTATCCTGACGGTGGTGCCTTTTGTCTTCTGATGCCCCTTGACATCACTGTAGAGCCTGTATATAGCGATGAACATGGATCCTTTAGAATCTCCAGATCTCTAATATATCTGCCAATGAACATCTAGGCTTTGGAAAATTCCTTCATGAATAGCTTTCCTCCTCGAGGACCAAATCACCCAAAGTGTAACAGCAGCCTTGATGAAATGCATGTGAGGTAGTGCCTCCATCAGCGCAAACAACCAATTACGAGTATGTGGTTCCATCGTTGCAGTTAGGTGTTGAGAGATGTCATCATCTGCCAGCGCCCACGTACACCGAGCGACAGTACAATCTAACAATGAATGCCTCCAAGAATCTAGTCCACCACATAGTCCGCAAGCTTCAGAATCCATCATCTGGCGATGAGCTCTTACAACTTCCGTTGGAACTGAGTGCTTAGACAACCTCCACAAAAACATTTGAATCTTGCCTGGTACTTGTATTTTTCAAAGCATCTTCCGAGACTTCTCCTCTGTGTTTGTACTTGAGGATTCGGCCGATCCCTCTAGCCATGCCTCCCTTCTCATTTTAGTCGCCACAAGCATTCTATATGTTGACCTAACTGTGAAGACTCCACTCCTCTCGAAATGTCAACTCCAATAGTCCTCCAAGTTCCTTGTGCACAAGGGAATGCCCATGATAGCCGGAATGTCCATTGGCATAAACACCTCATGCAATCTCTGTATGTTCCATGCAGCAAAGGTAGCATCTATTAAGGGGGTTTGTAACCCTACTCCCGTATGATCTCAACATCTCATCACGAGGTAAGTTATCTTCCCATATATTAGTTGTTGATCCATTGCCTATTTGTCTAATCAAACCTGTTTCAGGACATCTCTTCCATCAGTTATGGCTCTCCATATCTGGCTAGGATGATTGCCAGGGGTAGCATGCAGAATTGATGAGTTTGGATGATAAATGCTCCTTACCACGCGGGCACTCAATGAATCCGGCTCTTGCAACATGCGCCATGCTTGCCTCGCTAACATAGCCAAATTGAACAGTTCAAAATCATCAAAACCCAAACCACCCATACCTTTGAGTTTTGTCATTTCCTTCCACGAGACCCAATGTGGTTAATGATGGCCATCCTTGCTTCCCCACCAAAAATTTTGAGTTAACATATTGAGATGCTCGCAGAGCCCTCTAGGCAATTTAAAGTAAGACATAGAAAAAACTGGTACTGCCTGAGCTACTGCTTTGACTAGAACTTCCTTCCCAGCAGATGACATTGTTCTCTCTATCCAACCATGTATCTTGCTCCACAATCTGTCCTTCAAATATTTAAAGGCCCCACTCTTTGATGTACCAATATCAGATGGCATGCCCAAATATTTCTCATTGAGGGTTTCATTAGGCACATTTAGGAGTCCTTCAATTTCAGCTCTTACCGAATCAGGAACTCCCTTACTGAAGGAAATTGAAGACTTATCATAATTGATTCGCTGACCAGTAGCATTACAATATATATCCAACAGCTGGTGCACCTCTAGAGCACCCATACCATTCGCCTTGAAAAACAGCAGGCTGTCATCTGCAAATAATAAATGGTTGACCGGCGGTGCCGTGGGCGCCACTTGCATACCATGAAGATTTGATGACTCACTTCTAGATTTTAGGAGGCACGAAAGGCCCTCTACCACTATCAAGAACAAGTATGGGGATATGGGGTCGCCTTGCCATATACCACGCGACGGTTTGAACTCCTACAACTTCTTTCCATTAAATAACACCGAAATTTTAATAGTGCTTACCAGTCCCATTACTGTGTCAACCCAATTGTTGGTGAATCCTACTTTAAGCATGATTTTTCTTATCAACCTTATCATAGGCTTTCATCATATCAAGCTTTAGAGCGCAATGTTGATTTTTCTTGGCCTTTTTGCGTTTCATAAAATGAAGGCATTCATAAGCAGTGATTATGTTATCTTATCAACCTCCCAGGGACAAATGCATATTGCTCCTTCGAGGTTATATCCGGCAGAACAAGTTTCAGTCGATTTGAGATGAACTGGGATGCAATTTTGTACACCACATTGCGTAGACTAATGGGTAGAAATTGTGTCAAGAGAGTTGGGTTTTTTAATTACCTTGGGATCAAAACCAATATGGTCTCGTTGATGCATTCTGCTGATTTTGTGCCTGTTACAATTCTCAGCACTGCCCTAGTCACCTCTTCGCCACACACATCCCAATGACACTAGAAAAAATACATCGGGTACCCATCAGGCACCAGAGCGTTTAATGGGAACATCTGAAAAAGTGTGTGTTTAACCTCCTGAGAGCTTTACAGGGCATTTGACTTTTCATTCATATCTGATGTGACCTTGCATGGCACTGTATCAAGAACCTGATCCATAGCATGGACTCCCTCAGACATGTACAGATATGTATAAAAGGTTGGCGCCATTGCTTCCATCTCCCCCGTGTCATCCGTTAGCTGGCCGTCCGAGCATTGGAGATTTTTTATCTGATTTTTCCGGCATCTTCTACTTGCTCTAAGATGAAAATAATACATATTTTTCTCGCCAAGATGAAGCCATTCCAGTCGGGCCCGTTTTTTTTTTTGACTATATACTGCAAGGCAACAGCCTCACATCCCTTTATTAAAACTCAAAGCAAAACTAGTTACAAAATACATTGAAGGGTGGAGGGGTAGAGAAGAAAGAAAACTTACAAAGGCCTAAGGAAGGGAAGCTATCCAAGATAGGAGGCCATCACTATATTTACATTTAATCCTATGAGCTAATAAAGAGATATCATGTACAAAGTTTCTTCTCCAAGCTCTGAAGCTAGGTGTCTCATTTCTAAAGATCTTGTCATTCCTCTAAGTCCAAATATTCCAAGTGGCAGTGAAAGCCACTTTAGAAAAGAATGGGAAACCAAAGTCCTTATGGGTAGTAGATGCCATCATGTATGTGGTCTGATTAGGATGGGAGATAGTTCCAAACACGCAGGCTGAAATTTCAAATGAAGAAAAGATGAACATGATCCTCATGGCTGGCGATATGACACAGAACACAAGTGTCATCTTGGACATTCCAATGCCTGTGTTGCATCATATCTCTGGTACTCAACCGATCCATTAGAAGGAGACACCCAAAGACTTTTATCTTGAGGGTGCATGAGCATTTCCAAATCCACTTAAGAACGGGGTCAACCACCAAATGATGAAAGTTAAGCTCATAAAAAAGCCTTGATTGAAAATCTCCAGATTTTGAAGGCCATTTCCAGATGTCCTTACCCTCAGGGTCTAGATTTATGGGAGCTAAAAGAGATTGGAGCTGCTGCAATTCATTATATGCTTCCACAGACAAGGGCAGGTGCAAATTATCAGTCTAAGTTGCCATGTTAAAAAATCTCTGACCGTGATCAAGTCATCAATGATAAAAGAATGAAGACGAGGGAATCTTTCTTTCAACAATTCTTCTCGATGATATAGCTCCACCAAACACTCTTTAATTTTCAGCTCCCTGTGCATGGGTCCCGCTCGGCCTAGGATACCCACAGCCTATTAAGCTCCATCTACAACTTTCGTATCTCACCCTGACTGATCCAAAATGTGTCTGATCCCAAGAGGATAGATTTCCCGCCAAGTGTTGCAGCTTTCTATGCATATCTGCAATCGAGTCTGCTAGTTTTTCCTTCCAACCCGTGCCCACACAATTAAACAAATCCAGCTCGCTTTCCCACAACAATTCGTACTTGAAAGCTTTGGGTGCTCTACTGCATGCATGCACATCATGATATTTGAGCAGGATGGGGATGTGATCGGATGTTGTTGCTCCTTTGTGCTCAAGTGCATGCAATGGGAATGCCATACACCATGCAGTATTAGCCACGCATCTGTCAAGCTGGACTCGAGTAAATGAGCCCCTGTCACTTTTTTTCTCAAAAGTCCATCCCTTGTCAGTATAGCCAATATCCACCAGTTCTCATGTGTCTAAAGCATCACGGAACGCATCCATCTGGGCATGGCTGCTATGGCCTACTCCATCATGTTCATGTGCGTGAAGCACTTCACTAAAATCGCCGATAACAGCCCAGGGGAGATTGCTATTGCCTGCAATGCCTCAGAGCATATACCAAGTTTTGTACCTCTCCAGAACCTGCACTTCTCCATAAACAAAGTCATCCTTATTCTAGTGTCAACTAGATCATCAACCAGCACATCAATATGATACTCCGAGTAACCAGCAATTTCTACCTATATTGAATTGTTCCAAAAAATTCCAAGACCTCCACTTTTACCAGTGCTACTGTCGTGGTACTAAGTCTAACAGTAGAAAGGGGCGTAGGTATGGAGAGGCAAGATCTTAGCTATGATGAAGGTGTACACACGAGATTTACGAGTTCAGGCCCTTCTCAGAGGAAGCAACAGCCCTACGTCTCGGCGCCCGGAGGCGGTCGATTGGATTATGTGTGTTGTATTACAGGGGGTGCGAACCCTTGTCCTAGAGGAGGGGGAGGCTTATATAGAGTGTACCAGGACCCCCGCCCTCCTCCATTACAAGGGGCTTAATGTACATAAAGTAAGGGGCATTACTGGTAACGCTAGTCTTAAGTATTCTTAATGCTCAGAAAGACTAAGGAGTGAACGTCCGGCCATTGTGTGATCTTCCGACTCCTGGTCTTTGATACAGTCGAGTGACTCCCCATATAGTCGAGTGACGGCAGGGGGTAACCGTCGAGTGATGTGATCGTCGAGTGGATTGCACTCGAAGTACTCGACTGGTGTTCTCCTGTTGACTCTTGGTCTTTTTATCTTCTGGGGTAGTGACCTTGGGTAGGACGTATAGGTCAGGCCTATGACCCTACCCCAGGTCTGTATCCTCATCAGTATCCCCCAAATGGATTAAGGTGTGAGTGATAAGTAGGCTGAAGTCGAGCCTGCTCTGAGCTTCGGGCCTTTGCGAGTGCTTTTCTGCAAATCTGAACGCCTGCGTCGGTATTTCGGTGTCGACTCAGTTGCCTTGATTCATTCAGTGAGCCCTCGACTGAACTGGTGACATCAAGCGTCAAGTGTTGTGCTAGAGCGCGAGATCTTGGGCGCGATTGTCTGTGGCGTATTCCGGATTTTGCGGGATACGAATTTTCGGAGAAGCGCGCGGGCCGGAGAGCGCCGAAACGGGCGGCTCGGATAAGCAGCGATGCCTCGATTACCGTGCCGCCTTTTTCGCCACGTACGCTGCGCACAACTGTTGCAGGATTTGACGGGATTGCCTGGACCCACGCGTCAGTCACTCAGAAGTGGCCCTTTATAAGGCGACGGGGCCCAGGCGCTTGCACTGTGCACGCCGGTTCTTCCTTCTTTCTCCTCTGCTTCTCCACAGCGCCCAGCGCCTCCGCTCTTGACGCCGCTGCTCCCACGCTATGGTGAAGGACAAAACGGTGGCGCTGGAGCGCACCAAGAAGGCGACGGGGGCGGCGAAGGGCAAGAAGCAAGGCCGCAGATCATCGTCGCGCGCGGGGCTGCCGCCGGGCTGGATCCAAGGCGATTGGATCCGGTCTTCGGTCCGACAGGAGGATCTGGCCGAACTGGAGGAGTCCGGGCTGATTGCCAAGGGAGCGGCATGGCAGCCGAATAGGGAGACGGAGCCACAACCTCGACAAGGTGAGTGTGTCTTGCTTGCCACTCACGTCGACCGGGGTTTCTCGCTCCCTCCGCACCCTTTCTTTCGTGGGTTTTTGAACTTCTTCGGTGCACAGCTCCACCACTTTTCCCCCCAACACCATCACGTACCTAGCCGCATTTGTGTCGATGTGCGAGAACTTCTTAGGGTGTCGACCGCACTGGGGTCTCTTCAAACACATCTTCACCATTCGCTCCCAGTCGGTAAAAAAGGCAAAGTCGAGTGACTCAAAAACCCATGTTATCCATATGTGTGGGGGTCTAGGTATCCAAAAGACGAATAGGAGCGCTTTCCCTGCGGTGACTCTTCCCAAATCTGTTAGGGGTTGGCAGTCATCCTGGTTCTATTGCCAGGACTTTGCGGCTCCGGGTCAGTCGATCGGTCTTCCTCCTTTTTCATTCGACCGTGTCTAGACTCTTGCTCCACTGAAAGTTACTGCTTCTGAGACCATGGAGACCAGGATGTTGGTAGACCGAGTGGTCCAGCTCATCAATGATGGCATTACTAGCTTGGACTTGCTCAAAGTGTTCCTCAATTGATGCATCCAGCCTCTCCAGGCCCGCGATCACCCGATGTGGTTGTATTCCGAATAGGACGACACCGCGCGGATCCATCCAGAAGAAGTGCCGCTCGAAACCGTAGCCTTGTGGCTGAAGGGTATCACGGGCAACCAAGACAACCCTAGAGGATCCTGGCGAGTCGTCCCTTTCGGTGATGACAACCCACCCGACAAAGTATATTCTCTGTTCTGAGTATTTTCCGCTCACGTTCTGACTGTACTTGATGTTGGCTGACTCTTGCTTCCATCGATTTGCTTCGTAGGTATTCACCGAGATGCATTCAATGCCCAACGGCGAACAGGCTTTGGCACAGGACCAGGAGGGGGGGACAGTGTGGAGGAGAGTGGCGAGTGGGAGTCCCCGGGAGAAGAGGAGGAGGAGGAGAGCGAGGAGTCGGACAGGAGGAAGAGGTCGACTCGCCGCCTCATTTTGAACGTCGATCCAAACAGCAGCATGATCCGTCTGGCGGGCGCGGGAAGAGCATGGAGCCAAGTGCCACTACTCAGAAGCGCACTCAGACGTCAACTCCAGAGCCAACTAAGAAGGTGGACAAGCAGCCTAAAGTTGCTCCTCCCAAAGCTCGGAAGACATTGCCACTGATCAAGATGGACGTCCCTGTTGCCTCGGGGTGAGTATCTTGTTGGCGTTTCCATAGGTCGACTGAAGATTTTCTTGTTCTGACCAACCAATTCGTGTGTCTTTCCAGTCCCACCTCTGCTGCCACTGACATGGACATTGACAAGGCGCCAGGAAATGAAGAGGCCACCTTACGAGTCGGTAAGTCTGATCGACCAAGCCTCGTTGAGTTGAGTAGATCGTCAATCGGCAGAGTTTCTGGCATTTCTCTCTTTGTGTAGTTCCACAAGAAGTTGTTGTGCTCCCTGACGACGAAGAGGAGGCACCTCTACAGGAGAGGAGGAGGAAGAGTGGAAGCTCTGGCAGGAGGAGGCTTGAAGTTCAGGTCCCTCAGTCGACACCGACGCTCGAGGCAGCGGTCGAACGCTCCAGGGAGCCTGTTCGGACCAGCGTCACGTTCGCCAGCCCCCTGACGACTGATCGCCCGACGAGCTCGACTGTTCCGACTCCTGCTGCTCCAGTGCAACTTCACGCCTCTAACTCGGCGACTACTCAAGCTGCTCTTCAACCATCACTTTTGTTGTGTATCAGACTCCGGCTGACTCGCCGAGTGCAGCCAGGGAAGCTCTTTGCCAGGTGAACCTTGTCATGGAGCAGGTTAAGGTGGTGCACGAGGCTAGCCAGGTGGCCTACAACGCCAGTACTGCTCTTCAGGCCAATGTTCAGGTCAACAAGACTCTGACTGACTTTTCGAATATTGTCTTATATCTGATCACCCACTGGGGTGTTTTGTTGCTTAGAGTCTGGAAAATTTTCCATTCCACTTGACTTGAGTTGGATCTTAGTAGATTGTCTGAACTCACGCTGGGCAGACCCTGCTGAGTATTGATCTGAACCAGTGGGGGCACGCTAAGTGCACCCACTGGGTGTAGTCCCCGAGACCACGGTCAACTGCTGGCAGTCGACTGAGGTCTTAGAATGTATCTCTTTTTTTGAACTCACGCTGGGCAGACCCTGCTGAGTATTGATCTGAACCAGTGGGTGCACGCTAAGTGCACCCAGTAGGTGTAGTCCCCGAGACTACTTGTTGGATATTTGATTCGACGGTAGTCTTAGAGTAGCTTTTCTCCGTCAATTGTCTTTTATTTCTGTCGACTGACATGGCACTTTTGCTGATTGTAGAGGTCTTGTGATCTTGGAGCTCGTCTTTCCGAGTTAAAGAAGAAGCATATCAGTGTTGAACTTGACCTTGAACTTGCCAAGAAGAATCCGAAGACTGCCCAGGAAGAGATGGCTATCATGGGAGGTAACCATTCGACCGTCTGCTCAATAGACTTTCCACTGCTTTTCATTCAATCTCTTAGAGCCGAGTGACTTCACATAAGCAGATGTGCATAGTAAAAACCGCCAACTTCAGGCTCGTTTGAAGAGTGTTCTTTCTTTAGAGAGAATGAAGGAGGCGTTGGAGAAGAAGGACCAGGACCTTGCTGCTGCTCAAAAAGAAGCTCGTGAGAAGACGACGCTTGCGGACCAGAAGCTGGCTTCAGTCGGCAAGTTGGAGGATGAGAACGTGAAATTGAAAACGGTGGTCTCGGACGCCAACCATGAAGTCGAGCAACTGAGGAAGGACAAGGAGAAGCTGACTGCTGAAGTTGACGGTCTCAGGACTAATACGGACAAGCTAGAGTCCCATTTGGAACAACTTACAGCGAAGCTTGTCTTGAAGCTTGAAGGTATGATTGTTTATTTAGATAACTGTAGTTGACTGAGATTTGCAATACTGTCGACTCATTGTTTGTTGTGATGGAACAGAACTCTGTCAGGACTTTGAAGCTGAAACTGGACGGGTCGAGACAGGTCTCGACCCTATCAACTGTCCCATAAAAGATGAAGTTGCAATGAACTTGCTTCGACTGGAATCACGCTTGGACGGTGCAGTCGACTATCTGGCTTAGCTGAAGGCCGTGATGGCACGAGTGGACGCCGAACTCTGGCCTCAGGCAGAACTTCCTCAAAGTCTCAAGTCGCTGATGACTCGACTCAACCAAATCCCTGATCAAGTGCAAGAGTGGAAGAAGTCTTCTGCCCACTGTGGCGCCGACGTCGCCTTGTCCCTGGTTCGCGTGCAGTGCAAGGAGGCTAAAGAAGAGAAGATGGCGCCCCTCAAGGAAGCGAATACTAAGAAGCACTCTTTCCAGGACTTCATGGACACCTTCCTCGAGGCAGCCGCTCGTATTGCCGACAGCATTGACCTTGACAGCTTCTGCGATCCGGCCAGTCCTTCTCCCGCCGAGTGATTGAAAAAACATTATGCTTCACCTTTATTTGCCTCGGGATGCCGAGTGATTTTGTAACCATTAAAACTCCTCCGGGTCTGGTGCCCGAGTACTTTTAACCTGCGGTTAGGAAACTCTGGATTTATCTTTGAATATGTTGGTGTCGGTGTACTAGAGTAGGGGTACCCTAGTATCCCAAACTTGTGCACGGGCAGTTGCAGCACCCCGCGGCAAGGCTTGCCGGGCGACCGCCAAGGTCCTCCATGTTTCCTTTGGAGCCATTCAAGAACAAAGTATTCAAGCCAAGGAGACAAGGCCCCGGCAAGAGGAGCTTGCCGGGAAGGCCAACCAAGGCATCTCAAGGAACTTGCCGCGACGCGCCACACGTCCCAGCGAGGCTCGGTGAGCGACAAGCTTCCGGACGCAACAAGACAACGACTGCGGCAAGGCGCTTGCCGCGGCAAGCTACCACTCTGCACCCACGCTCCAGCACATCCACCAACATGTCGCCCAGGGGCCTTTCCAGGCGCGCGTGGCAAGAGGCTGTGCAGCCAGCGGTGCGCGGTGGCAAGCGGCGCTGACAAGATTGCCATCGTGGAGAGCGGTGGCGTCCCTGACGGTCCCTGTTTGCACTATTTGGGTGATGTAGATGGGCATTTAATGCCTTTGTCCCCTGCCGTCAGGGTTAGGTATGATACACTGTACAGGTTGTTGTACCAACCGCAATTCCTTTTCCATTTTTACCCTTATCTACGTTGCCACCTGTCGGTGACCCCTTTAGCATATAAAAGGAGGCCCATGCGCAACGTAGAGGGGGTTGGAAGCCAGAAAAACACTCACGCTCGGTCTCGTTAGCAGCTAGAGTGCACTATAGCACTCAGCGCTCCCGAGCAAGAACTCAATACACTCAGACATGCAGCAGTAGGAGTATTATCTCTCCAGAGAGCTCCGAAGCTGGGTAAACCGCTCGTGTGCTTCGCCTCGATCCGCTCTTCGTGCGACCTTCGCCCCCGAACCGAAAGGGGCTCGGTCCGCCGGTCCCATAGGTGTTCGTGGATCAGCCACCCCGACATCTTTGGCGCGCCAGGTAGGGGGCGTTGAGGTTGTGTGAACCTGATCCGGCGTTCACGCGAGCTAGATCTTCATTTTCTTCATCGACATGCCACCGAAGAAGAAGGCTTCGGCGACAGCTGTTCCGTCCACGTCGATCCCACCACCACCGGAGCAAACGAGTGGTGGGGTTGACGCTGGCGGAAGAATGGGCATCGACGAGGGAGGTCACGATGCTGCCAGGTCCAAGGACAAGGCTGCGCAGACCTTGGTGTCCGTACATGCACCGCGCCCATCTCAGGAGGCGCAGGACCGACAGCGTCATGGTATTCGCAGTGCCATATGTTTGTTGGACCAAGATCGAGCTGGTGGATCTCGGGGTGCTCGAGACCAGCTTGCACGCCAACATGCTGGCACGAGCGAGACACGGTCTCCTGGACGGGATACTGCTCCTTCTAACATAGTTAGAAGTCCGAGCATATCCCGCTCCTCGCACCGTTCGCCACTGCCGCCCACCACTCCAACAGAAGCTTTGGCGCGAGCTCAACTGCTCCTGGATTACCCTCCAACGCCAGACAAGATCGATGAATGGAGGGCCACCATTCAGAGTCTCATCGGCTTCGCCAACGGCGACACTCCGCGGCAGTCGAGTACATCGCTGCTGCGGCAGGACTGCCGGGCACGAGCCGATGGCGACGAAACCAGTGGGGGTGCAACCACCATGCACTCTCCACCCCGAAGGCCAAGATTGCCAACTCGCCGGATCCACCTCGACAGCGACTCCACCGCATCATCAGATCCACGAGCTCGTCGCGATCAGTGCCAAGTTCTTCACGAACAATAGCAAGAAGACGCTCGAACTCGCATCGAGCGCCGAAGAGAAGCGCGGCGTCAATCGGACCAGCGCGCTGGGCCCTCTGTCGACATGCATGCACCAGGGGAACCAGGCGACTTGCCGTACGCGGTAGGTTGCCCTGCGTTCACTCGTGAGCTGCGCAAGTCAAGTGGCCCAGCACGAAGAATTTCAAGCCAGACATACCAGAGAAGTATGACGGCAAGTCGCATCCGTCGGAGTTCCTCAGCATCTACACCATCACGGTGCAAGCTGCCGGGGGGTGGGACGACAAGATCCTCGCCAACTACTTCCTGCTGGTGCTCAAGCCCAATGTCAGATCCTGGCTCATGCACTTGCCGGACAACTCCATATCCTCCTGGGCAGACCTATGCCATCAGTTTGTCGGCGCCTTTACAGGCGGCCACAAGCCTCATGGACAAGAGAGCGACCTTCATCTGCTCGCCCAGAAGGAAGGAGAGCCCCTGCGCAAGTACATTCAGAGATTCAGCCGCGTACAGCACAACATCCCAGATGTCCACCCTGCCGCGGTAATCAGCGTGTTCCATCAGAACGTGCGAAACCGCAGGATGCGGGAGGAGATGGCGATGTGCAAGATCAGAGACGTCAGTGAGCTATATGCCCTGGCCGACAAGTGTGCACGTGCTGAGGAAGGGAGGAAACTCCCCGGAGAGAATACAGAAGCAGGAGGATCTGATAGTGAGGAAGCTGCCCCGGCAAAGAAAAACCGGCGGCGGAACAACAGGAAGAAGAAAGGCAAAGATGTGCTAGTCGTTGAGCAGTCCGGCAACGGAGGTGGCGCCAAGAAAGCCAAAGCTGGTAGCTCCGGCGGCACCAACTACTAGGCTGTGGCGGTCGCCGACAAGCAGGACGGCACCAACAAGCAGTACTGCAAGATCCACCGCACCAAGGGCCATGACCTCCAGAGCTGCAAGAAGGTCGAGCAGCTTGTCGAGCAACAAAAGGCTGAATACGAGCGACGCGACAAGGAGAAGGCCCAGGAAGGTGCTGGAGGAGCCGGCAAGAAACGCCCCGGCCGAGGAGGACGCCACGGCAAGGCCAAGCAGCGGCAAGGAGACAGACCTCCCCGCGGCCGCGACAAGGATGAAGATGACGACGACGATGAAGATATGGATGATGACGAGACCGATGAGCAGGAGTTCCAGAAAGCCACAGAGGTCCTGTGCATTGACGGCGGTGCTTCTCTGCATACTTCCCACCGCCAGTTCAAGCAGTGGATGCGGGAAGTCAATGCGGCAGAACCACCCGTCGAGTCACGCAAGCCTCTGAAATGGTCCAGCACGCCTATCATCTTTGATATTGAGGACCACCTTGATCGCATAACTGCGGTCGGGTGCTTGCCGATGTTGGTTTCACCAACTATCCGCAACCTCAAGGTCACTAAGATGCTAGTTGACGGCGGGGCCGGCTTGAACCTGATCTCCTCCGCGGTACTCCAGAAACTCCAGATCCCTGATGGCGAGCTCGAAGAGACCGGCACATTCCAAGGAATCAATCCGGGAAGGAGCAAGCCAAAGGGAAAGATCACGTTGCCGGTGACATTTGGCAGCGAGTTGAACTTCAGGACTGAGAGGGTCACTTTTGACGTTGCTGACTTTCCATTGCCTTACAATGGGATACTCGGCCGTCCAGCACTCGCCAAATTCATGGCAGCCTCTCACTATGCATACAGCATGTTGAAGATGCCAGGCCCGATAAGTGTCATCTCTATCCCTGGCGACAAGAAGGATGCTCTTATCTGCGCCGACAAGATCTACCGGGAAGCAGCAGCCGCAACAGATCGCAAGTCACTTGCCGTTGAAGCTCCCGGGGCGAAGAAGAAGACCAAGTCCGGCAAGAGTTCTGATGCCCACTCCGGCAAGCGCACCTCTTCGGAGTGTTGCGCTACCGTCGAGGACGCACCATCGAGCTCCACCGGCAAGTATAAGAAGACAATGGCAGCTCCACCAGAGACCAAGAAGGTGTCCGCCAAGGAGGATGGCACTGGTGGTACCTTCACCATCAGTACCACTCTTGACCCTAAATAGGAAAGCGCGCTCGTTGCTTTCCTACGGGCGAACGTCGACGTATTTGCGTGGCAACCGTCTGACATCCCCGGTGTTCCCAGGAAAGTAATCGAGCATCATCTTGCCGTCTGTCCTCATGCGCGGCCCGTCAAGCAGAAAGTTAGGAAGCAGGCAGTGGAGCGCCAAGAATTCATCACAGAAGAAATCAAGAAATTGGAAGCAGCAGGCCTTGTCAGAGGAGTGCTCCATCCTACGTGGTTGGCCAACCCTGTAGTCGTGCGCAAGGCAAACGGGAAATGGAGGCTTTGTATCGACTTTACCGATGTCAATAAAGCTTGTCCCAAAGACCCATTTCCCTTGCCGTGCATCGACCAGATTGTTGACTCCACGGCCGGATATGACTTGCTTTCATTTCTTGATGCATACTCAGGATACCATCAGATCTTCATGGCAGAAGAGGATGAGGAGAAGACCGCATTCATCACCCCATGTGGCACATACTGTTTCGTACGGATGCCTTTCGGTTTAAAGAATGCTGGTTCAACATTTGCAAGGGTAGTCTATGACGCTTTTGAGCCACAAATACACAGAAATGTGGAAGCCTACATGGATGACATAGTGGTCAAGAGCAAGGACAAGGCGACTCTGATTCAAGATTTAGACGAAACCTTTGCAAATCTGCGCAAGATCAACCTCAAGCTTAACCCCGAGAAGTGTGTGTTTGGAGTCCCCTCCGGCAAGCTTCTCGGGTTCTTCGTGTCTCAGCGGGGAATTGAAGCCAATCCCGACAAAATCAAGGCCATTGAGCAGATTGAAGCACCAAAGCGCGTCAAGGATGTACGAAGACTTGCCGGTTGCGTAGCTGCTCTCAGCAGGTATATCTCTAGGTCTGCTGAGCGCGCCCTGCCGTTTTTCAAAATATTGAAAAAGGCAGGTCCAATGAAATGGACTCCGGAAGTGGAGGCTGCACTGCAGGACTTAAAGAGATACCTGTCCTCCACTCCAACACTTGTCGCACCTAAGCCACAAGAGAAGTTGCTGCTATATATAGCGGCAACCAATCAAGTGGTTAGTGCTGCATTAGTAGCGGAGAGGGAGGCAGATGATGAGCCAGCAACCATGGCAGATGCATCCAGCGACAAGCAGAGGACTTCACCGGCAAGCTCTGGTCCCGACAAAGATGGATCCGCGCAGGCGCGTGAGAAGATGCAGAAAAGAATGGTGCAGCGCCCAGTTTACTTTGTCAGTTCCCTTCTGCAGGGGGCTAGGTCTAGGTACTCTGGTGTGCAGAAATTGCTTTTCGGCCTTCTCATGGCCTCGAGAAAGCTGCGCCATTACTTCCAAGCACATGAGATCACAGTCGTCACTCGTTTTCTGCTGAAGAGGATACTGCAAAATCCAGAAGCAACATGCAGGATTGTTGAGTGGGCACTGGAACTGTCAAGCTTTAGCCTCAAGTTTGAGAGCACTTCAACTATCCAAAGCAAAGCATTGGCGGAGTTCATAGCAGAATGGACGCCAACACAAGATGAAGAAATTCCAGAAACGAGCATCCCCGTCAAAGAAGCAAGCAAGGAGTGGCTGATGTACTTTGATGGTGCCTTTTCGCTGCAAGGCGTCGGTGCGGGCGTGCTACTTGTTGCACCCACCGGAGAACACCTCAAGTACCTAGTCCAGATGCACTTTCCCAAGGAGCAAGCAACGAACAATACCGCAGAGTATGAAGGTTTGCTTGCCGGTCTCAGGATCGCAGCAGACCTTGGGATCAAGAAGCTCATTGTCAGGGGTGACTCAGAGCTTGTCGTCCGCCAAGTGAACAAGAATTATCAGAGTCCGCTGATGGAAGCTTACATTGATGAAGTGAGAAAGCTAGAAGAGCACTTTGACGGCCTACAGATGGAACATGTTCCAAGAGCTCAGAACGACATTGCCGATGGTCTGTCAAAGTGTGCCGCACTTAAGTTACCTGTGGAACCAGGGATCTTTGTGCTCAAGCTGACTCAACCGTCTGTAACGCCATCAACTGGACAGAGCAAGAAGAGGAAGTTGATTTCTGGTGACTATTTTCCGGCAGAACTCCCCGAAGCCGCCGCCAAGAAGGTCCCCAAGGTCAACACCAAGGGTGCTGAGGAGCAGTCTGCTCCGGCAAGCCTTAGGGTTTGTTCCGTTGAAGCAGACGCTCCCGACAAGTTTTGCTCCGGCAAGCTTGCCGGGGAACATCAAGCTTCGGCTGAGCCGCAGGTTCTCGCCGTAGAAGCGGATGTTCCCACAGCAGCAGATGTGCCTTTAGTCCTTGTTGTTGAGCCGCAAGCTCCAGCATGGGCACAGCAGATTGTCCGTTTCCTTCAGACAGGAGAACTTCCCGAAGAGCAAGAAGAAGCGGAAAGAGTAGCCCGGCAGTCAAGTACGTACCAGTTTGTCGACAACATACTGTACAGAAGAAGACTCAACGGTGTGAAATTGAAGTGTATTCGCCGGGAAGACAGACAAAAGCTGTTGGCAGAGATACATGGAGGCATATGTGGTCACCACATTGGCGCAAGAGCACTTGTCGGCAAAGCGTTCCGGCAAGGTTTCTTTTGGCCGACAGCCCTCCAGGATGCAACTGCACAAGTAACCAAGTGTGAAGCGTGCCAGTTCCATTCCAAGCAGATACACCAGCCAGCTCAAGCTCTCCAAACGATCCCTTTATCCTGGCCATTTTCGGTCTTGGGGCTCGACATCCTCGGCCCCTTTCCCCGAGCTGTCGGGGGCTTTGAGTACTTGTATGTTGCAATCGACAAGTTCACAAAGTGGCCGGAAGTGGAAGCAGTGAGGAAGGTGACAGCCCAGTCAGCAGTCAAGTTCTTCAGGTCGATTGTTTGCCACTTCGGGATCCCTAACAGGATCATCACCGACAACGGCACACAATTTACGAGCCGCACCTTCATGCAGTACGTCCAAGATCTTGGCGCCAAGGTCTGCTTCGCTTCTGTTGCTCATCCGAGAAGCAACGGTCAAGCGGAGAGGGAAAATGCTGAAGTGCTGCGCGGGCTCAAGACCAGGACTTTCGACAGGCTACACAAGTGCAGAAAGAACTGGATTGAGGAGCTGCCGGTGGTTCTTTGGTCGGTCAGGACGACGCCAAATCTAGCCACTAGCCAGACACCTTTCGCTCTAGTCTATGGAGCAGAGGCAGTTCTCCCCACGGAACTCGTATACGGGTCACCTCGAGTGCTCGCTTATGATGAGCTTGAGCAATAGCAGTTGCGACAAGATGACGCGCTGCTTCTTGAGGAGGACCGTCTTCAGGCTGCTGTACGAGCTGCTCGATACCAGCAAGCTTTGCGCCGCTACCATAGCCGCAAAGTTAATGCCAGAAGTCTCGAGGAAGGCGACCTTGTTTTTCAGCGCGTTCAGTCCGCCAAGAATTCCAACAAGTTGACGCCGAAGTGGGAAGGCCCTTACCGGGTGAAACAAGTCACTAGGCCTGGCGCTGTCCGCCTTGAGACCGAAGATGGCATTCCGGTGAGCAACTCCTGGAACATTGAGCATCTTCGTAAGTTTTACCTGTAAGGCGCGGTTGCCGGAACCTGTTCCGGCAACCACCTTTTGTACAAGTCTTGCCGATGTTGCATGTAATCCTTTGTACAAAGCCGGGCCCAAACCCCGTGCATAAGTAAAGCTCATGTGCTCCGCACATCTTGTCAATTTCATGCTTTATACTTTCTTTTGCATGTATCTGACACTTTGAGCAGCGCATACCCCCGGTAAGCAATAACGAGCCGTAAGGCTCCATATCTTTATTTTCTCTTCTTTATCAAAGGAAGGAAGGTTTCCTCGCCCACAAGTTTGCCGGGGGGAAAGGAGAAGATAGTGGTGTGGACCAGGCGTCGTTCAAGGAAGTTTCGCCTTATCGGGAAGCAAACGACAGAAAAGCTAAGTTGCCAAAGTTTGAGCAATCAGTTTTAAAAATTTTAAGTTATCTTCCTCGAACGACCATGCTTTGTATGGAAAACCTGTGCGCGGAGGAACCAACTCGTTGCTAGTTGCGCCCTTACTTTGTTTCGAGTCCGCTCAACAACTTAAGTGAGCTGCGACTAGTTGCGACAAGGTTTCTTGTCGGTAGCGGCACCGCCAGCAGGTTGCTGACGTCCCGCACTCAGTGCTCGCGGCTAAGGTGCCTACGCCGACAAGTTCCCTAAAAGCGTAGGGCAAAAACATACAAAGGAAGGAATCAAGTAAAGGAAATAACATAGCAATCGCTACCCAAAATAGAGTCATATTACAAGATAGCTTGTCGCAGCTCTAACAGATTGTTCTCATAACATGACCAGCAGCGATAAGAAAAAGAGAAAACGGGCGGCCTAATCTACGCGATCGCCCTCAACCCTCTTGATCCCGCTCACCTTGTCCACAATGGGTGCGACAAGGGTCTTGAGTGCTTCCAGATCAGCATCCGGCGGCAAGGTCCTGAGGACGTTGGTGAGGTTGAGGCCTGGGTTGCGGAAGGCCACCTTCACCAGCACCTTTTGAAGAGCTCCCGCGCAGATCTTGCACGACTCGTCGGCCAGCTGCTTTGGGATCTTCTCCCGGAGTCGCTGGAGGGCCGTCGCCATGCCTTTGAAGAACAAGCTGAGCTTGGCGCTAGGTTGGAGGTGCTCATCGGAGGAGTACCCGAGATCCTCCATCCCCAGCTGAGCCAGCTCCCTGTCGATGGCTGCGGCAACATCCACGAGACCCTCCGTCCAGTGCTCCACATTCTCCCTAAAAGAGTTCTGGGCGGCGGTAGCACTCGCCAGCAGCGCCTCGTCGGCCTTGATCTTCTCCGACAAGGCCACCTCCCGTTCCCTGGCGCCGTCCAGCATCTGAGTCAAAGTAACCAGCTTCAACTCAAGATCCGCATTGGAGTCCTTGGCGGCACTAAGCTCTTTGCTCCTCTCAGCGAGACGACCTTGCAGCTCGCCATGAGCGGTGGCGTCCTTCTCGCGCTCACGCTTGAGCGCAGCAAGCTCCTCGCCGCTCGCCTTGAGATCGGCCTCCAGCTGCGCCACCTTCGTCTCCAGCTCCTTCTTGGCGGCCTCAGCAGCTGCGGCAGCATCCTCTGCTTCCTTGAGAGCCCCGCCGAGTGTCTGCTCGCGCGCGGCAAGCTCCTCCTCGTGGCTGTCAAGGTTGACCTTGCGCTGCGCCAACTCGCCTTCCTACGCAGATAGCTTCTCGGCAAGAAGCCGCTGTTGCTCTTCAACTTCAGCCTTCTCGAGGAGGAAGGCTTTCCGCTCCTCGGCGACTTGCTCCCGCTCCTCTGCCAGGGCCCGGAGAGCTTCCTGCCTGAAACCCCGGAGCTCCTCCACGCGCTTCTCGATGTCCACTCCCGCCTTCGCGACAAGCGCTTCTCGGGATACCAGCTTGGCCTGTCAGGCGCGGTAGAGCGACAACAGCTTCCGCAGCAGTTGTTCCTCTTCAGGCTCGTCGCTGCTGCTGCTTGGCGCGTCAACCAGCGTCAACCCAGCAGAGGCGAGCACCTCTCCATCCAAGATCTCTCCTTCGACCGGCGCCCTAGAGCTTGACGCCCAGGGGAGCTTGATGAAGATGCCGTCGCCGGCCTTCAAATAGGCGCCGGGCTGGGGCTCTTCGGAGCCTGGCGCTGCAGCAGCGGCGGAGGGATCGGCGGTCGGCGTAGCGCCTGACGCTCCTGCGGCCTCGGGGCCGTCGAGCGATCGCCGGATCCCTCGCCAGCTTCTGCGGCGGCAGCTTTGGCGGCCTCTTCGCCGGCGGGCTCATCAGTGCCGGCTTCTCCTTCGGTGGCAACGGCATCATCGGTATTGCTATACGCATTCTCATCGCCAGCGACCTCGGTATCCATCGGCTCCGTGGCAGATGGATCTGACGAACGGAAAAAAAGAGAAAAATCAAGCAAATATCCAAAAAGAAAATCAGAAGAAGAAGAACCCAAGGGAAGTTTTCAAGCAAGTGGATTACCTGTACTAGGACCTGTAGTCGTGGTCTCAACCACCGGAGGGTCGCTGGTGCTGTCCCTTGCCGGAGAACTGTCCCTTGCCGGAGAATTCTCCCTTGCCGGGGAATCCTCCCTTGGCGGTGTAGTTGAAGCAGATGGCATTTCGGGAGCGGCTTCCGGGCACTCCTGGTGAAGCTGCTCTGCTCCTACACAAACCAACAGTTAGATATCAGCAAAGAAAGAGCACCCATGCGCGCCTAACAGCACGAAGTAAACCATATACTTACGCTGGGGGCTGCTTTGGGGAATAGTTGTCGGGTCCGGCAAGGTGGTCTCGGACACACCCACTGCCGTCGGGGTGGGTTCGTCCTCGATGACAATCACCGGGACCTTGGCTCTCTTCGCCGCTCTCTGGGCCAGCGTCCTAAAAAGGAATGGTTTCAGAGTGAAGCAAATCAGATACAAGACAAAGCAACAAAATTGAAGAACTACAAGTACAGCAAAGAATCTTACTCTTCTTCTTCCTCGTCGGAGCTGAGCGCGGAGAGATCGAAGTCCGGCTCGCCTCCGGTGCGACGAGGCGGAGGAGTAGGTTCCCTTGTCCGCTTGGCAGGAGCAGTAGCGGTAGACTGGGAAGACCCCGCTCCAGTTGCCGCAGCGGCGTGAGGCGCTCCCGCGGCAACAGTGCTTGCCGCGGTAGAGCGTGTCGCACGACACGGCGGCTGTTGACTCGTCTGCCGCCCCGCTACGTCCCCGGCCTTGCGGAGACGCCTTCTTGGTGGAGCTGGGGGCTCCGCTTGCAGCGAGCTACCTGAAGGTGGGGAGGAGGAGGAGCCGATCTTCAACGAGTCGCTCGCGCCCTCGGCGGGCTTGCTCGACTCAGCTTCAGGCCCGACAAGCTCTTCCTCGCCGGCAAGCTCCTCTCGCTCGACAAGGCTTGCCGCCTCTACTGCCTCTGCCTCCTCCACGGTGAATCCAAATTCACCCGCGGCAGCGGCTGCCGCCGCCTCTTCCAGCCTAGTGGCGATGCACTGCATCTCTGCGTCGGTGGTGTCGCGGGTGAGGCTCTTTTGTTCATCGGGGCGGACCGGCACTTCTACCAGGCCGTCAAAGAACTCCTGCACGACGTCATCTGTAGGCTCTTGCCAAGTTGGGACAATTCCATGTGAGTCGCACAGCGGCATCATTGCACGGATGCGGTCGAGCGAGGAGTTGTTGCACAGCGGAACGACACCCCTCGGCAACATGAACGCTTCAGGATGTTTAGGATCGCACTTGAACAGTTCCAGGATCATCGCTTCCAGTTCCAAGACAGTGAAGTTGAAGTTGAGGCCCAGGCGCAGCCTCATGATATCCGCCGCATTCTGGAACTCCCAGGCGGGTCTCCTCCTCTCCTGCAGGGGGGCGATGCGGCGGCGAAGAAAATCTGCGCCAACGGCACCTACGGTGAGCCAGGCAAGCCTGAGGCGTAGGATCCGGGTGACGGAAATCTTCAGCCTATCGTGTTCCGGGGCCACGTTGCTCCAATCGTTGCCGCGTGCTATTGGGGCTTGGCGCTGGGCGGTAAATGGCTGCGGGTTCTCCTTGACAATCCAGCACCAGTAAGCTCTCCATTCCTCCCACTTGCTGTGGAGCTCTCCCTCCAGATAAGCTTCCTTCTTGCCAACTCTCGAGATCCAGGCGATTCCGCCGGATAAAGGCTCCCCTCTCTCAACTCGGGGCATAAAGAAGTTGCGAAAAAGACCTACATTTGGATAGACTCCGACAAAGTTTTCGCAGAGATGTGCGAAAACTGCCATGGTCAGAACAGCATTGGGGGTGAAGTCAAGGAGGCGGAACCCGTAGGTGTTCATGATATCGCAGAAAAATTCAGAGAAAGGCGGGCAGAGCCCGCAGTAGAAGAACAACGCAAAGAAAGGGTATCCATTCGGAGCCAGTTCCGAAGCGGCAGCTGGGAGTACCTTCGTACGCGGATGCGCTCGTGTCTCCGTCGACCAGAAGAGGTAGTAGTACTCCCTCAGCTCCTTCGCGGCGAGCTGGGGGGGAAGATTGCCCGCTCCTTTCGCAGCGCCGTGAGCCGCTGCGCATCGGCCGACTTCACGACCTTCCCCTTGTCGGCTTTCGGAGCCATGGCGGAGGTGGTGGGGGATATCGACGGCGTTGGTGATGCTGGTGGCGATGGGGGGCGGAGCGCTGCTCTCTTTCAGCTTTGGGAAGAAGGGGGGAGCGGCGGAGATTTCTGAGATTGGAGTAGCAACCGGCGAGATGGGCGAACTACCCCTGTTTCTCCTGCTTATAAAGAGGGAGGGGGCGGGCGTTCCGTCTTTCCAAATAAAGAAACCACCCACGATCTCTCCCACGACACCGCATTCGACGCGTGCCGTTCGGGGAGGGCACGGTAGATACGGAGTAAGATACGGCATAACCCAGGCCGCGCGTGCCCGTGCCCTGTTTTGGGCCTGGCCCAACAGCGCTCGGCACCGTGTGTGGCCCAGGCCCGGGGGCTCCTATCGGTGTACTAGAGTAGGGGTACCCTAGCATCCCGAAGTTGTGCACGGGCAGTTGCAGCACCCTGCGGCAAGGCTTGCCGGGTGACCGCCAAGGTCCTCCATGTTTCCTTTGGAGCCATTCAAGAACAAAGTATTCAAGCCAAGGAGACAAGGCCCCGGCAAGAGGAGCTTGCCGGGAAGGCCAACCGAGGCATCTCAAGGAACTTGCCGCGATGCGCCACGCGTCCCGGCGAGGCCCGGTGAGCGACAAGCTTCCGGACGCGACAAGACAACGACCACAGCAAGGGGCTTGCCGCGGCAAGCTACCACTCTGCACCCGCGCTCCAGCACATCCACCAACGTGTTGCCAGGGGCCTTTCCAGGCGCGCGTGGCAAGAGGCTGTGCAGCCAGCGGTGTGCGGTGGCAAGCGGCGCTGACAAGATTGCCATCGTGGCGAGCGGTGGCGTCCCTGATGGTCCCTGTTTGCACTATTTGGGCGACGTAGACGGGCATTTAATGCCTTTGTCCCCTACCGTCAGGGTTAGGTATGATACACTGTACAGGTTGTTGTACCAACCGCAATTCCTTTTCCATTTTTACCCTTATCTACGTTGCCACCTGTCGGTGACCCCTTTAGCATATAAAAGGAGGCCCATGCGCAACGTAGAGGGGGTTGGAAGGCAAAAAAACACTCACGCTCGGTCTCGTTAGCAGCTAGAGTGCACTGTAGCACTCAGTGCTCCCGAGCAAGAACTCAATACACTCAGACATGCAGCAGTAGGAGTATTATCTATCTGGAGAGCTCCGAAGCTGGGTAAACCGCTCGTGTGCTTCGCCTCGATCCGCTCTTCGTGCGACCTCCGCCCCCCGCCGAACCGAAAGGGGCTCGGTCCGCCGGTCCCATAGGTGTTCGTGGATCAGCCACCCCGACAGTTGGGTTTATCTTCGAGTGAAGTATGTTCTTCACTTCGATCGGTTTTGTCATCATTTGATGCAGGTGCTGAAGAAGGATTAGCAGTCGACCTGTTGACGAGCCCTTGGTAGCATTATCAGCTCATCAGCGAGGTACTGAGCAATGGTCTTGACGTTCCTGTCATCAGCGAGGGGCCAATCGTTGGGTGCACACAATCTCGTCCTTCTTCTTGACGGTGCAGCCCCCGGGTGGGGGGGCGTGAGCAACCCGTGGCCTCACTCACCAGTCGGTATGATTTTTCGAACTTAGGCGAGCTCTGGGCTGCAGCTAAGCCTCCGAGTGGAAGGGTCGCTCACCACTCGGTAGGATTTTTTGAACTTAGGCGAGTGCTGGGCTGCAGCTAAGCCCCCGAGTGGGAGGATCGCTCACCACTCGGTAGGATTTTTCAAACTTAGGCGAGCACTGGACTGCAGCTAAGCCTCCGAGCGGGAGGGTCGCTTGCCACTCGGTAGGATTTTTCAAACTTAGGCGAGCGCTGGGCTGCAGCTAAGCCCCCGAGTGGGAGGGTCCTCACCACTCGGCAAGATTTTTTAAACTTAGGCGAGCGCTGGGCTGCAG
>NC_041383.1:120944889-120962345 GCF_002162155.2 Triticum dicoccoides
TGCAGCTAAGCCCCCGAGTGGGAGGCAGACTCACCACTCGGTAGGATTTTTCAAACTTAGGCGAGCACAGGGCTGCAGCTAAGCCCCCGAGTGGGAGGCAGACTCACCACTCGGTAGGATTTTTCAAACTTAGGCGAGCACTGGGCTACAGCTAAGCCCCCGAGTGGGAGGCAGACTCACCACTCGGTAGGATTTTTCAAACTTATGCGAGCACTGGGCTGCAGCTAAGCCCCCGAGTGGGAGGCAGACTCACCACTCGGTAGGATTTTTCAAACTTAGGCGAGCACTGGGCTGCAGCTAAGCCCCCGAGTGGGAGGCAGACTCACCACTCGGTATTATTTTTATAACTTCATCTTAGCCGAAACAGATTCGCAGCTAAGGCAACGCATACAAAAGAAATAAAGAACAATCATTCGGAAGACTGTAAAATTATGTCTTTTGATAATCAAACTAAGAGGTACTTCTTATTACATCTCATCAGTCTAAATACTTAAGAGTAAAAAGGGCGGAGCAGTTCCGCATTCCAGGCGTGTGGTTCATCTTTGTTGTGCTCGACGTTGAAGAGACGATATGCCCTGTTGTGGAGCACCTTGGTGACGACGAAAGGGCCTTTCCAAGCGGGGGCAAGCTTGTGCGGCTTCTTCTAATCCACTCGGAGGACCAAGTCCCCTTCCTGGAACACACGACCTCTTACGCTCCTGGCATGGAATCGATGCAAGTCTTGCTGATAAATGGTCGACTGGATCAAGGCCATCTCTCTTTGTTCCTCCAGGAAGCGACTGCATCTTGCCGAGCTTGCTCTACTTCTTCTTCTGAGAAGAGTTCGACTCGGGGAGCGTTGTGGAGCAAATCGCTCGGCAAAACGGCTTCGGCTCCGTAGACTAAAATGAATGGAGTCCGTCCAGTCGACCTATTGGGGGTTGTCCTCATCCCCCAAAGCACTGATGGGAGCTCATCGACCCAAGCTCCTGCCGCGTGCTTGAGGTCATGCATTAACCGGGGCTTCGGTCCTTTGAGAACCAATCCATTCGCTCGCTCAGGCTGCCCATTCGACTGGGGATGGGCGACCGAAGCGTAATCGACCCTCGTGCCTTGGGAAGCACAAAAGGCTCTGAACTCATCAGAGTCGAAGTTCGATCCGTTATCAGTGATGATGTTGTGCGGTACGCCATATCTGAATATCAACTCTCTGATGAAGCTCACGGCAGTACTTGCTTCAAGATTTTTAATGGGATTGGCTTCGATCCACTTGGTAAACTTGTCGACTGCTACCAGCACGTGGGTAAATCCGCTCCTGCCGGTCCTCAGAGGTCCAACCATGTCCAATCCCCAAACATCAAAAGGCCAGAAGAGTGGAATAGTCTTCAGAGCTGATGCGGGTTTGTGGGACATGTTGGAATAAAACTGACAACCTTCACACTTGTCCACTATTTCCTTTGCCATCTCGTTGGCGCGCGGCCAGTAAAACCCGGCTCTGTATGCTTTGGCCACGATGGTCCGAGAGGACGCATGGTGACCACAGTTCCCCGAGTGAATATCATTGAGGATCATTTGGCCTTCTTCTGGCATGATGCACTTCTGGCAGACCCCAGTTACACTTTCTCTGAACAATTGTCCTTTTATCATAGTAAAGGCTTTAGACCGTCGGACGATCTGTCGAGCCTCTTCTTCATCCTCTGGGAGTTCCTTCCTAAGAATGTATGCAATGTATGGCACTGTCCAGTCCGGAGTGATGACCAAAACCTCCATGACTAAGTCGACCACGGCTGGGATTTCGACTTCAGTCGGATCTGTGGCGCTCTTGGGCTGTGGTGACTCTTCGGTGAAAGGATCTTCCTGAACTGAAGGTGAATGAATATGTTCCAAAAACACGTTTCGGGGAATGGCCTCTCTCTTTGATCCTATCTTTGCCAACTCATCTGCAGCTTGATTTTTCAGTTGGGGTATGTGGTGAAGCTCCAAACCTTCAAACCTCTTTTCCAGCTTTCTTACTGCGTTGCACTAACTAGTCATGGTTGGGCTCCTGACATCCCATTCCTTCATCACCTGATTAACCACCAAATCTGAGTCACTGTAGACCATAAGGCGATGGACGCCGAGTGAAATGGCCATACGCAACCCGTATAAAAGTGCTTCATATTCGGCTTCATTATTGGAGGAATCAAAATGAATCTGGAGAACATAACTAAGCTTGTCTCCACAGGGGGATACCAATACCACCCCCGCACCTGAACCATTTAGCATCTTGGAGCCATCAAAGACCATAGTCCAGTGCTCCGAGTGAACTTGAGTCGGTAATTGCTGCTCAATCCACTCGGCAAGGGAATCTGCGATTTCTTGGGACTTGATCGCTTTCTTTGCCTCAAACTTGATATCCAATGGAAGGAGTTCAATCGCCCATTTTGCCACTCGACCAGTTGCATCTCTGTTATTCAGAATTTCAGATAGTGGCGTGTCACTGACGACTGTAATGGAGTGGTGAGAGAAATAATGCCCAACCTTCTTCATGGTCATGTATATTCCATAGACAAGCTTCTGATAATATGGATATCGTTGCTTGGATGGAGTCAGAACTTCCGAGAGATAATAAACTGGGCGTTGAACCTTGTAATCTTTTCCTTCTTCTTCTCGCTCGACCGTGAGTATTGTACTGATGACTTGTCCAGTGGCTGCAATGTAAAGCAGTAAAGGCTCTTTGCTGATTGGCGCAGCGAGCACCAGCTGGGTGGAAAGCAGGGTTTTGAGCTATGAAACGCTACATCGGCTTCATCAGTCCACTCGAACTTATCAGACTTCTTCATCAGTTGGTAAAGAGGCAAGGCCTTTTCACCGAGACGAGAAATGAATCGACTCAGGGCGGCCAGACAACCAGTCACCTTCTGAACGCCGTGCACTCGCACGGGGCGTTTCATTCGGAGGATTGTATCAACCTTTTCTGGATTGGCCTCGATCCCTCGTTCGGAAACGAGAAAACCGAGTAACTTTCCTCCTGGAACTCTGAATGTGCACTTTGACAGATTAAGCTTGATATCGTACCTCCTCAGGTCGGCAAAGGTTTCTGCAAGGTCGGTCAATAGGTCGGAACCTTTGCGAGACTTGACCACAATGTCATCCATGTATGCTTCCACATTCCGACAGATTTGAGTGAGCAGGCACTTCTGAATCATTCTCATGAATGTGGCTCCGGCATTTTTCAGACCAAAAGGCATGGTGACATAGCAAAAGCACCCGAATGGGGTGATGAAGGCTGTTTTTATTTCATCAGGACCATACAGTCGGATCTGATGGTATCCGGAATACGCATCTGAGAAAGACAAGCGCTCGCACCCTGCAATCGAGTCAACAATCTGATCAATGCGAGGGAGAGGGAAGTGATCTTTCGGCAGGCCCGATTGATATGCTTGAAATCAATGCACATATGAAGTGAATCATCCTTCTTGGGGACCATGACTACATTGGCTAGCCACTCAGAGTGGTAGATTTCACGGATGAACTCTGCTGCCAACAGTCGAGCACTCCCTCGCCAATTGCTTTCCTCTTCTGCACGGCGGACCGCCGAAGGTGCTCTTTGACGGGCTTTACCTTGGGGTCGACACGCAAATGGTGCTCGGCCAGTCCCCTGGGCACACCTAGCATGTCAGAATGTTTCCATGCAAAGATGTCCCAGTTCTCACGGAGGAACTGAACGAGCGCTTCTTCCTATTTGCTGTCGAGCGTTGTTGATATATGAGTCGGTGCAACATTGGGATCCGTCGGGTGAATATGAACTGGCTTCGTCTCACCATTCGACTAGAATGCGGAATCTGTGGCAGGCTTCTTGGCCCGAAGCAAGTCACTCGGATCTGCATTCTTCTGATATTCCTGGAACTCGACTGTTGCCATCTATGCGTCAGCGATTTTGGAACCTTTCTGGAAACATTCCTCAGCCTTCTGCCGATTGCTAGTAACTGTGATCACACCTTTGGGGCCACGCATCTTCAGTTTGAGGTACACATAGCATGGTCGAGCCATAAAACGTGCATAGGCTGGCCTACCCAGAATGGCATGATAGGCACTCTGGAAATCCACGACCTCAAATGTCAACTTCTCCTTTCGGTAATGCTTGGAGTCACCGAAAACCACGTTAAGGGTGATCTGGCCAAGTGATTCGGCTTTCTTTTCAGGGATAACACCATGAAAACTCATGTTGCTCTCGCTAAGCTTGGACATTGGAATGCCCATCCCCTTCAGGGTTTCAGTGTAAAGGATGTTCACACCACTGCCACTGTCCATTAGTACTTTGGTTAGTCGAGTGCCTCCAACCACGGGGTTGACCACCAGTGCTTGCTCCCAGGGGTGGCCACATGAGCAGGATGGTCAGACTGGTCGAACGTGATGGTCGTCTAAGACCATCTCAGGTAGGTGGTCGTCGCTGCAAGTGCGACCATATTCACTTCTCTATTGATGACCTTCAATCGACTCTTACTTTCAACGTCAGCAAAAATCATCAGAGTGGAATTGACTTTGGGATAACCATCGTCCTCCTCTTCATCTTCATCTTTGTCCGACTCCTTCTCCTTCTCATTTGGTTGTTTCTCTCGGAACTGCTGGATTAGGAGTGGACATTGCCGAGTGGTATCCTTCAGGTAAATTAGATTACCTTCTTCATACTTCTTCGTGTGGATGTGGCATGCCAAATCCAGCACATCATTTCCTGCTTGATCCTTGACCTTCTTAGGGGGCCAGGGCCCCTTTGGTTTTCCCTTAAACTTTCTTGGACTCACTGCCGCAATCTCTCCAGGTGCCGCTGGTTCGGCCTTACGCTTCTGTTTCCGACTGGAGTTACCCCCACCGCCTCTTGGCCAACTGGTTTGCTCTTCCTGCTACAGAGTCGATCCTCCTCTTCTCTGTTAGCATACCGGGTGGCTATCTCCATCATCCGAGTGAGAGTCATATCTCCAGTCCGACCGAATTTCAAGACCAACTCTCTATATTTGACGCCTTCCTTGAAAGCGCACACTGCCTGATGCTCTGAAACATTTTCAACGGTGTGATGCAGAGTAGTCCATCTCTAAATGAATTCCCTCAAAGTATCATTCGGCTTCTGTACACAATGTTGCAACTCGGGCAACCCTGCTGGTCGCTTGCACGTGCCCTCAAAAGTTCTTACAAACACCCGAGATAGCTCCTCCCAACTGTGAATACTGCCCGGAGTCAACTGAGTCAACCACGCTCGGGCCAACCCTTCCAACATAAGAGGGAGATGCTTCATCGCTATCTCATTGTTACCGCCTCCAATCTGCACCGCCACTCGGTAATCGTCAAGCCAAGTTTCAGGCTTGGATGCACCGGTGAACTTACTGACCCTGGACACCAACCTGAAGTTGGGAGGAATCACCGCTGCCCTGATGGCCCTGCTAAAACACTCGGGATCGGAAACATGCACTCTGCTGCCACTTGGACAATCTCTGTCAAGGTCTTCTCTGTGTGCTCTGTTCCGGTCGACCAGGCCTTGAACGAGGATAGACCTCGTGTCGAAGCCCGGTTCTCTTGGATCAACTAAGGCTCTGCACTCGCCACTGTGATGGCGCCTGTCGTCGTTCCGCTGAAGCACATACGACGCACTCCTCGGAGGAGGCGTGGGTCCTCGACAACGATTGTCACGGTCGAGTGGATGATCATACTGCCCACAGCCTTCACACCGCAGAGGCGATCTTGGGCTGTGAGCCAACTGAACCGTGTCCGCTGCAACGGATCTGCTGTGAATCCTATTCCGCGACTGAGATACTGCTGTATTCTGCTCTCCTGCTGCCCTGAGTAGGGCCCAGATCTACATCAACCCTCTGCCAGCTTCTGGCTCGGAAGGTTGGATCGACTCTGCTATTCGGGCCGCAGCTGTGAGATTTTGAATCGGAGTGCAGTATACCTTAGGTCGAGGCGGAAAAAGCTGTCGTCGACTGGACTCATGGATCCGCTCCTGGGCGCGCTCATCGAGAGCATGCTGAAAGTTATCCAGTCGAGTGCGCTCAGCTAAGTTAGCTAGGCACACCTCCTCCAAGGCCCGAGCCTCAGGGGTTTCTCCAACGATGGGCATGTGGAGTGCATCCATGTTGCGGCGATGAAGTTCTTCCCTCTGCTGCGAAGAGAGGGGCTCGGGTCGGTATTCCTCATGGACGCGCGACGGATCGCCGCCTCCGTCCCCGCTGCCCTCGCAGCGGAAACCGGGCGGGCTGTGAGGCCCATCAACCATCAAGACTTCAGCCGCAGCATCGCTGCTATCGCACTCGGATGCGGTCTCCGTGGAGCCAATCGATAGATCGAACAGGCCGTGGATAGTTTCATCAGGCTCGATTGCCGTGACTTGATGGGTGGTCGAATGCCGAGCCACCGCGTGTTTCACCCACCGCTGAAGCCGTGATCGACCGGACCACTTGCGGCGGCGAACAGTGGGGAGGGAAAACACCATCGGAGCCGACTGATACTGAGTCGACGGCTGTCGGAGAAGGATGCCGTGAACGCACATGCGGAAGTGCGTCGCCCCTCGGACGGGGATCGCCTCAGTGTCCAGGGGAGCTTCTTGAAGCCACGCGGAGTCGTCGGCGACGAAAACGAGCGCGCCGAGACGGATCTCATGGCCCCTAGCCAATCCGCCGCCGGAAACCATGATGATGATGATCGGTAAAACTTGCAACTTCACCAACAAGTCGCTAAGACACCTGCCCCACGATGGGCGCCAACTGTCGTGGTACTAAGACTGACAGTATAAAGGGGGGTAGGTATGGAGAGGCAAGATCTTAGCTATGATGAAGGTGTACATGCGAGATTTATGAGTCCAGGCCCTTCTCGGAGGAAGCAACAACCCTACGTCTCGGTGCCCGGAGGCGGTCGATTGGATTATGTGTGTTGTATTACAGGGGGTGCGAACCCTTGTCCCAGAGGAGGGGGCGGCTTATATAGAGTGCGCCAGGACCCCCGCCCTCCTCCATTACATGGGGCTTAATGACCATAAAGTAAGGGGTGTTACTGGTAACGCCTGTCTTAAGTATTCTTAATGCTCATAAAGACTAAGGAGTGAACATCCGACCGTTGTGTGCTCTTCCGACTCCTGGTCTTCGATACAGTCGAGTGACTCCCCATATAGTCGAGTGACGGTAGGGGGTAACCGTCGAGTGATGTGATCGTCGAGTGGATTGCACTCGATGTACTCGACTGGTGTTCTCCTGTTGACTCTTGGTCTTTTTATCTTCTGGGGTACTGAGCTTGGGTAGGACGTATAGGTCAGGCCTATGACCCTACCCCGGGTCTATATCCTCATCAACTACTAACTGCAAAACTATTATCAAAATTTGAAGTACTAGACAAACTCTCTACTCGAGATCCCTCGATCTGGGTTTCTAAGATTTAGAGAATCGAGGGGGCAAACTGCCTCGCCATATTGCAAAGCTCTTGAATTGTCGCAGGTTTGCCAGCGTCGCGACAGTTCCAAGCTAGGACACTCATTGGGACCGCTGGCGCCCGTCACTGGGGCCCGCCAAAATTCATTTTGCAGCAACACTTGTTCCATCCTTGCCTTCACTAGCCTTGGCCCTTTTAGGGTCCCGCTTTGGGGAGGGCTGACAGGATTCACACCTACTGGCACAATCGCTACGTGGTTGTCATTGAGGTCAGACGGGGCCTGGTCCTTCAAGTTCAGTATAGCATCTCTGTCACCCCTTTTTCGGTTTGCTCCAGCATTTTTGTGTCAACGACCACAGCAGGGCCGCTTATGTGAACAGTTCCAAAATCCTCAGCATCCCTCTCTCTCCTAGTCCTTGCACTGGTTCGGCTAGCACAGCCTCTTCCTCCCCTTCGTCCAAGCCCGCCACCAGGGCCGTCTCTTGTCCTCATAGCCCATGATTCATGGAGGTCTTTGAAGAACAGTGATTCTGGTGCGTATATTTCATCACCGTGTCCCTTGAAAACGTGGCCAAGGTGCCCGCACACTGCACACCAATCAAGAAGTTTTTCATACTTGACCCTGTAAAATCGGCGCTCACCATCTCTGATCATCGAGACTGAATTCTTTAGCGGTTTGAAAACATTGCTCTTGACCCACACACGGTAGAAGTTACCCGCAAAGTCCTGAGACCGTGGCTCCATGAAGAGAACCTCACCCACCCTTCAAGCTAAAGCTTTGGCCAAGTAAGCATACTTGTCTGGGACGTCATAGATCTGAACCCATATGTCCATTTTATCCAAAGCCACCATGGACGGCTGCGTAACCCCATCATACAGCGTGAGGATGACCATGTTTCCACGGAAATTCCACAGGTCGTCCTGCATGACCCGTTCCCAGTCCCCCAAGCAGAAGAATTACACATTGTAGAGATTGTCTTCCAGAGGATGGAACTTGTAGTCCTGTGCTAGATCCCAAGTTGCTCGCATGTTCTTGAAGAACCAGAATTCGCTGTAACACTTGTTGATGTGGACACGGGCTACATCGATCCATCTTGCCGCCTCCAGTAGTGCCTCTTTCTCATCGTAGACGATGTCATCCAAGTCTTCCTCACGAATCCCAAGCTCCACCATCATCTTCTCTATATCGGCAACAGGGTTTCCTCTAGGCGCCCTTGCCGTCGAAGAGCCATCCGCTGCCATAACTTGGAACCCTAACCCAACATAGATCCAATTGGGTGTTTGTAGGAACCCTAACTCCCCTCTCACGTCTCAGGAGTACACCTAGGCCAAGCGGTAATCCGGGATCACCCCGAGATTGGCCCGAGTCAAGACCAGAATTGTGATCGGGGGAGGGAAGGGAAAAGCTCGACAGCGACGAGAGGATCGCCCCGGGAGAAGAAAGCCCTAGCTAGAGGGAAAAGTACTCGGTCGCGAGCGAACATCAACTTTGAGTGCTCAGCTTTTTAGCGACACCTGACCAGTGCATTGCATGCTAGCTACTCTGGTTGCCGCCCGTCTACTTCGCAGACAAGACTCTGCTCCGCTCAGCCCAGACTCCCATGCTGCCGCCTGAGGGCGTGGCGGCATGGCCCAATGGGCCTGCTCCATTCCGTTGCAGCTTAGGCGCCATGGATGAATCCAGTAATGCGCAGCCTGCCACCTGGCACCATGGCGGCAGGTGTTGTTGCCTCCGCGCATGGCGGTAGGTGCCACGTGTGGGCTGGCACGCCTGCCGCCACATTATAGCTGGTCTCTTCTGTCAATTTTTTTGGAGGTGGTCTTTTCCGTCTTTGACTCGGCAGGTGGTATTTTTGAAAAAAAAACCTTGATCATCTGGAGGCTTCATGTGCGACCAACCCTTAAGGTCTCCACTCCGGATAGCACTACAGAGCTCTCGGCTTTCGTGTAGACCGACGGAAAAAGCTCCCTCCGCTCTGTTTTGTGGAACAGCCTCGCCACACACAACTTGCCGGAGCCCAACAGCAAAAGGTGGGACGCCATCATGGAACATGGGTCAGGCGGAGCTGGGTATTCCCACACCTCATGTAGCACCGACCGTGCCTCGGTGAGGTCAGCTGCACAGAGCTGCTCGTCTTCACGTGAGAAGCCAAACCAGAGGCCATGATCAGGGATGTTGTAACGCCCCGAGACCGACGCTCCAGATGCCTTCCAGGGTTTCCGAGATTCGTTGTGTGATTTGTTTCTGCTTGTTGCATTTTTGCATTGCATCATGTCATCATGCCATCATGCCATTTAATTTTTTATAACTCCTTTAAATAAATTGTATGGATTTTTCGATCCATTTAAACCGAGGGAACTCACATGGTGACTTCTCTTTATAACATATCCTCCAATATTAGGGAGCTATATTAAATATTTCCTTATTTCGGAAATCACAAAAACACACTTGCAAAATAATTTCGTTCCTTTTCTGCTTCAAGTTTGGTCTCCAACCTTGCCAATAATTATTTCATCATTTTCCGGAGCTCCACCAAAAATCCGAACATTTTTGGACCTTCCTTTTATCAAGTCCTAGTTCAAACCCATTTGAATTAAATTCAAATGAGTTTGAATTTAAATCTTGCAATCTTGCCTCTTTCTATTTTCTTGGAACAAGTGTATTTTTGCGAGTCCGGGAAAATTGCCCCCGTGCGCAAAATCTTTCCCTAACCCTCTCTTTCTTTTCCTCTCTCTATTTATTTTTCTGCTAAAAAATTAGAGGGAGAGAGAAGAGAGAGCCTAGCAGGCCATCTAGGCCTATCTGCAGCCCAGCTCCTCCATGGCCCAAGGCCCAGCCGCACCCCTATGCTAACCCTAGCCCCTCGCTCAGCCCGATCCCCACTTGCTCGACCCCCTCTCCCTCGTTCCCCTACTAGCGCCGCAACTCCCCTCCGCTCGCACGCATCGAGCCAGTGAGACGAGAGCACCTGCGCTCGATCCCCTCGCCGTCGCAACGACCATCTCCGGCCATGGCGCCGCCCTGCTGCTCCTCCCGCGCCCTTCCTCCTCTCTCCTCCACTCCTTCAGCGCACATCGAGCCTCCGCCGTTCGCCTCCTGCTGCCCTCGTCCCGTCCCCGCGCCCCCCCTCCTCGTGCGCCCTCCTCCATCGCGCCCAATCCCCGTCGCCAACCTCCTCGCCGACCGCCCGCAGCTCCCGCGCCACCGTCCGCTCCTCCCATCGCCTCAACCCCTCCGCCCGAGGCTCGTGCCCTCCTCCTTTAGCAGGTTCTCATGGCTCCCCTGCCATGGCCGTGTAGCCCAACGAGGCCCCTCTCCAGCGCTCGGCCTCCTCCCCGAGTTCCTGCTCCCTTCGTCCACGAGCGCCGCCGCCCTCAACCCTCCTCGCCGTCGTCCTCCACGCCGAGCAGGAGCTGCGCCGCCTAGACTCCTGGTCCGGCCGCCATCGGCCGCTCCCTCCCCGACCTCCGGCCTTGTCCAGGCCAGTCCCGCTTGGAACCAGCCTCCTCCACACGCCAAGTCCTGCGGCCGTCGCCCCTGCATCGCGCCCCTGTTGCTGTTGACGCCAAGTCCAACAACCACCGAGCGTGGAATTCGCCAAGTACCGTCTCCGGGATTCACCAAGTACCATGACTGCAGCCGGTGTTTTTTTTGTCAAGTCCGACTACATCCGAGGTGGATTTCGTCAAGTACCCCTTCGGATGCGCCAAGTTCGACTACATGGTCCGCCAAGTACCTCTACCGACGACGCCGAACATCTACGGCCGTGTACCACTACTTCCTCTGCCGATGACTCGAACGTCTACGAACCGTGTACCACGATGAACATGTACGGCTACATGATGACCCGACGACCCCGGACATCTACGAAAACGTGTACAACTACCGTCGCCAAGACCGCCAAGTTCGACTATCGCCGACGTGTACAACTTCAGTCGCGAGAACGTCTACTTCCACTACGACATGAGTACAACTACTTCCACTACCGCCGCCGCGAGAACGACTACTTCCCCTACGACCCGTGAACGACTACTTCCCTCGACGAACTCAACCCGCTCCGAAACGCACGCTTCGAAGGTATAAGCCCCGAGACGACGTCCGTGGACCGAATGCATGTGTTGTATGAGATGCATCGTTTGCACCGTGTCCGAATTGTCACTCGTTTCCATGCCACTAACCCGTGGGGAACCCGGTAGCCGGGATCACCCCACCATCTTGCATGACTCGCTCATGCTCACTTCCTTTTGCACCGGTATCTTCATGAGCTACTGGAACCGATATGTTGTCGTGACATCATTTTTGAATATGTTGCCGTGGCACCATTTCCGTTTCACCGCCGTGGCACCTTTTCCCTTCCGCCATGGCGACAAATGCCTCGTATCATGCTCATGTCAGCATTTTCATAAAAGTTGCATAAAACTTGCATATGGCATCCGCATCATGTTAACAACATTTAAATGGTTAAAACTGTGTTTGCATTAAATTGCTAAATGACATGGGGATTTCCGGAATTGTTATTTGTTGTTTCGGCCTCATTTAAACTTACCTAATTAGTTAGTTTATTTATGCTTCACCTCTTGCCATGCTTAACAACATTTAATATTGTTTGGTAACCTAACCGAGAGAGAACTAAATAATTGATGTGGTGTTTCGTCAATATGCAATAGTATTGTTTTGTTGCACTTTGCCATGCCATGCCTCATTAAACCGGACATGCATCATACTTGATTGTGCATCATGCCATGATTACGCTTGTGTGTTTACCATATTGTTTGCTTCTTTCCGGTTTGCTCCTCTCGTTAGCTTCGGTTTCGTTCCGGAGTTTTGAGGATTCGTTCGACTACGTTCGTTTGTCTTCTTCATGGACTCGTTCTTCTTCCTTGCGGGATCTCAGGCAAGATGACCATTACCCTTGATATCACTTCTATCTTTGCTTGCTAGTTGCTCCGTTCTATCGCTATCCTGCGCTACCAATCACTTGTTTACCATGCCTACCAAATTGCCACGTCAGCCTCTAACCTTTTCACCCTTCCTAGCAAACCGTTGCTTGGCTATGTTACCGCTTTGCTCAGCCCCTCTTATAGCATTGTTAGTTGCAGGTGAAGTTGAAGATTGCTCCATGATGGACAAGATTATGTTGGGATATCACAATATCTCTTATTTAAATTAATGCATCTATATACTTGGTAAAGGGTGGAAGACTCGGCCTTATGCCTGGTGTTTTGTTCCACTCTTGCCGCCCTAGTTTCCGTCATACCGGTGTTATGTTCCCGGATTTTGCGTTCCTTACGTGGTTGGGTGATTTATGGGACCCCCTTGACAGTTTGCTTTGAATAAAACTCCTCCAGCAAGGCCCAACCTTGGTTTTACCATTTGCCACCTAAGCCTTTTTCCCTTGGGTTCTACAGACTCAAGGGTCATCTTTATTTTAACCCCCCCCCCTCTCGGGCCAGTGCTCCTTCGAGTGTTGGTCCGAAACGGGCAGACTGCGGGGCCACCTCGGGGCAACTCGAGGGCTGGTTTTACTCGTAGGCTGACCTATCCGGTGTGCCCTGAGAACGCGACACTACTAGAAAAAGGGCTATAGATGGGATTGACACTAATGGCGCACTAGACAACTGGTGCGCCATTAGTATATACTAATGGCGCACCACCTTCTGATGCGCCATTAGAGTTGAAACTACTAATGGCGCACCTGGCACACGGTGCGCCATTAGTATCAAAAAAAAATTTGAACTAGTGCGCCTGTCCAAACATACTAATGGCGCATCCACAGGTAGTGCGCCATTACTAGTTGTAACTAGTAATGGCGCACCTGCCAGAGAGTGCGCCACTAATGTTGTTTTTTTATTATTATTTTTATTCCTTTTTTGCAAAACTACTAATGGCGCACTCGTACACGGTGCGCCATTACTAGTTTAAACTAGTAATGGCGCACCGTGGTGTAGTGCGCCATTAGTATGTTTTTTTTTTTGCAAAACTACTAATGGCGCACCACCAGGGGGTGCGCCATTAGTAACCTGGATTACTAATGGCGCATTGTGGTTGGTGCGCCATTAGTAAGTGGGCAGCAACAAGATATTTTGGACAGCCTCTCCTCCCACACTCACTTTCTCCCCACTTCATTCTCTCCACGGCCTCCTCCTTGTCTCGGGTGCCTCCTCTTTTTCACCTCATTTCCACCATAAATTCATTCAAATTAAGTGGTTAAGTTACCTTGTTTTGCTAGGTAAGTAAGGGCGGAAGCTATATTTATGTTGTTCTCCCTATAACAATGTGCACATGCACTTTTTATGGCCTAGCTAGATCTATGTATGTTCGTGGTGTTGCATATGTTTGTGGTTTTGCATATGTGTTTGTGTTTGGAGGTGTACCGGTATTTGAAATGCGATAGTTGCCAATATTTTGCCGGAATGTTGATTCATTTCCGTTTCGGCGAGAATTTTGGCATTAAGCATTCTTTTTGGTCCTATTTTTAGGAAAGTCATGCCAAAGTTTTTCTTGGTTCTAAAATATCGTTTTGCTTTACCCCGCAGGCGACCATGGTCCGCACGATGACCGAAGGCATCGTGAATAGGTTTTTGAGGTCCGCGAAGGCCGAGATGCTTCAAAAGAACGAGACAGAGATAAGATGTACGTGTCGAAGATGCAAGCTGAATAGCCTTATTGCGGACCCGGATTCCGGGCAGGTGCGGGACCACCTGCTCTTGCGTGGTTTCATGGATGGCTATCGGTGGCAAGGTGATGAAGATGACTACGAAGTCGTCCATGGGGGCCGAGCAAGAAATGAGGAAGGGCAGCAAGACAACCACCGCGGCTCGGGCGGGCGAGAAGACGAAGAATCCCCAGGAGATGATCACGACGGTGATGGTGTACACAGTCATCATGTAGAAGAAGATGCAGGACATGATGATGATGCTGGCGAAGCAGACGAAGCTGGACCATCGATGGGCTAGGTGCAGGACCCTCATATTCAAGAGCTGCTTCTCAAGCAGACGGATAACGCAAGAGCTGCCGCCCGAGAGAAAGCCAAGATGAATCAACTTGAGTTAGACGCGGTTACTCCATTGTATGAAGGATGCAGGCCCGAGGATACCCGCCTGAAAGTAACGCTCATGGCTCTGGAGATGAAGGTAAAACACAAAATGACCGACGCATGCTTCGACGAGAACATGTCATTCTGGCACGAACGTCTTCCCAAGGGGAACAAGTGCCCGACCAGTTTGGAGGAGGCGCAGAAAATCGTGTGTCCTCTGGATTTACCGCACGTGAAATACCATGTGTGCATGAACAATTGCATCATTTATCGGGACGAGCGCGCGGAGTCTACCATATGTCCGGTGTGCGGTGTCACTCTATACAAGAAGAGGAAGAATGCTCCTCGAAAAGTGGTGTGGTACTTTCCGATCACTCCTTGTCTGCAGGGGTATTTCGCGGACCCTAAGGTAGCAAAGCTCCTGCGTTGGCACGCGGATAGGGAGGAGAAGAAGCGAGAAGATGACGCAAATGATCCGGAGATAGATAAAAAAGACAAGATGTTGAGTCACCCTAAGGATGCGAGCCAGTGGCAAGCGTTGAACTTCGAATACCCAGAATTTGGGAACGATAGAAGGAACATCGTGCTGGGCGCGAGCACCGATGGAGTCAATCCGTTTGGCAGCCAGAGAAGCACACATAGCACCTGGCCTGTGTTTGTGTGGATGTACAACCTTCCCCCTTGGTTGTGCATGAAGAGGAAGTACATTCACATGAGTATGCTAATTGAAGGGCCGAAACAACCAGGGAACGACATTAATCTGTATCTGGGGCTGCTGAAAGAGGAGATTGACACGCTGTGGAAAATGCCAGCCAATACGTGGGACGCCGCAGAGAAAGAATATTTCCCTATGAGAGCCGCACTGCTCACGACGGTGCACGACTATCTCGGTTACGGATATCTTGCGGGGCAGGTAGTCCACGGATTTTCTGGATGCGTAAGGTGCATGGATGACACAACGTATCGCCAGCTAGATAGAGATCCCGGGTCTTCGAAAACCGTGTTCATGGGACATCGAAGGTGGCTTCGCGACGATGACCCGTGGAGGAAACGCAAGGATCTGTTCGATGGTGAAACCGAACCCCGAAAACGCCCGTGTACGAGGAGCGGCGAGGAAATAGACAAGCTATTGAAAAATTGGAAAGACTGCCCACTGCCGGGAAAGAAGCAAAAGGCGCCAGAGCCGCTGCTGAAGGTATGGAAAACGAGGTCTGTTTTCTGGGACTTGCCGTACTGGAAGATCCACCGTGTGCCTCACAGCCTTGATGTCATGCATATCACGAAGAACGTGTGCGAGAGTCTTCTTGGTACCCTGCTCAACATGCCAGAGAGGACCAAAGATGGGCCGAAAGCAAGGGCAGACTTGAAATCAATGGGCATCAGGCAGGAGCTTCACGCTATATATGATGATGATGATGATGATGATGATGATGATGATGAGGCGAAGCAGGACACATAAAGTCGTCGCAAAGGCAAAAAGGCCAAGAAGACCGGAAATGACTACCCTCCCGCGTGCTTCACTCTAAGTCAGGAGGAGATCGAGCAGTTTTTCACCTGCCTCCTAGGAGTAAAACTTCCTTACGGTTACGCGGGGAAGATAAGCAGATACCTAGACCCAGCGAAGCAGAAGTTCAGCGGGATGAAGTCTCCCGACTGTCACGTGCTGATGACGCAGATACTTCCAATTGCAATCCGTAGGATCATGGACGCGCACGTCCGTGAAACGCTATTTGGCCTATGCAACTTCTTCGACGTCATCTCTCGGAAGTCGATTGGCGTGAGGCAACTCAGAAGGCTACAGGAAGAGATCGTGGTGATACTATGCGAGCTTGAGATGTACTTCCCGCCCGCATTCTTCGACGTTACGGTGCATCTGCTGGTCCATATAGTGGAGGATATCATCCAACTCGGGCCGACGTTCCTGCACAGCATGATGCCGTTCGAAAGGATGAATGGTGTCATCAAAGGATACATTCGCAACATGTCACGTCCAGAGGGAAGCATAGCCAGGGTCTTTCTGACCGAAGAGTGCATCTCCTACTGCACGAATTATCTAGGCATCGAGAACCCCGTTGGTCTGCCCGTCAACAGGCACCTCGGCAGGCTCGCTGGATGGGGTCACCGTGAGGGTCGCCGCGAAATGCATGTCGACTTCGAGGGTCGACTCGCCGACTTTGAAAGAGCAAACCTAGTCGCGCTACAACACATAGACGTGGTCGATCCTTGGGTGGTAGAGCACAAAACCTTTATTAAGAAGACGTACAATGACCGAGGCCAACAGAGGACGGACGAAGATATACTCAAAGAGCACAACTCATGTTTCGTGTCAGATACTACGGAAGGATCGAGGAGATATGGGAGCTGAGCTACGCTGGAGAGAAGGTCCCGATGTTCCGTGTCAGATGGGCCAAGAACGTCATAAAAGAAGACCGGTATTTCACCACCATGGTTATACCCGAAGCCAAATCCAAGACCGCGGGCGCAAACGTCACCGCGAAAAATGAGCCATGGGTACTGGCTTCCCAAGTGGACCAATGCTTCTTCATTACCGACCCGCCAAAGCCCAGTCGTGTTGTCGTGAGGAGAGGCAAAAGGAAGATCATCGGAATGGATGGAGTAGCCAATGAGCAAGACTTCGACAAGTACGGCGACCCGAGGATCGAACATGACGACGATGATGAAGTAGCAGCATACACCACAAGAAGAAGCAGGACCACCCTACCTAAAGGATGTCCATTCCATAGAAGAACTCCATTTGCGAAAAAGAAGGGCAAGAAGATTGTGAACAGATAGCTAGCTAAGATCGATTGTATTTAAATCGTAGACTTCATTTCTCGATTGTATTTCATGGGCACTTTTTGAACTATCATGAATATTTTTTAATTTCATGGACACTCGATCTCGATCCCCCTCCATCTCGATCGCTATCCCACCTCGCCAGATCCGGTCCACCGGCCGCCGCCGCCGACCGCCCGCACCCTCTCGATTCCCCTACTCAACCGCCGCCGCCGACCCCCGCACCCCTCCCCTACTCAACCGCCGCCG
>NC_041383.1:120962497-120963028 GCF_002162155.2 Triticum dicoccoides
CGGCATTACTGTTTGATGATATTTTTTAAAAAATTATTACTGTCTTATAAAAAAATATTACTGTTATGATTTAAATAAGTTTGAACATATTTAAACACAAATAAGTATCAAACAGCATTTTAAATGCATAAAAAAAATTGTGGAGCCTGGGAATCGAACCCAGGACCTCTTGGTGTGAGAACTAGCTGCTGACCAGTCGAGCTAGTAGAGAAGACTTGACATGTATCAGGTCAGGTGGTAGATAACTGTTGGCTCGAGCAGAAAAAAAAATACTAATGGCGCACCCGGGTGAGGTGCGCCATTAGCATGTATGTACTTATGGCGCACCGAGGGGTGGTGCGCCATTAGTATTGTGCGCCCCTACTTCGTACCGCGATCCCCTCTCTCTCCCTCGCCCTCGCCCGCGATCCCCTTCCCCGATCTCCTCTCCCGACGCCACCGTCGCCCCGCCCCGACACCACCGTCGCCCCGCCGCCCTCGACGCCACCGTCGCCCCGCCCCGACACCACCGTCGCCCCGCCGCCCTCGATG
>NC_041383.1:120963218-120983896 GCF_002162155.2 Triticum dicoccoides
CCGCCGCCCTCGACGCCGCTCCGACACCACTGTCGCCCCGCCGCCCCGACACCACCGCCCCGTCCCGCCCAGCCTTCTCCTCGCCGCGCTGCCGTCCGCTCGACCCCAGCTCATCCCGTCCGCGAAGGAGACAGGCAGCAGCGGCGGCCCGAATCGAGGGAGGGAGGATCCTCTCAGGTGAGCTTCTCCCTCTCAAATGTGATGCCCGTGTCTCTGGTCTTCATTTGTTCTGCGATTATTTTGGTAGTACTGTATGAACTCTAGCACGGGGAATGGATCTGGGATGAGGGATTTACCTGTCACAGGAGATGGGTGATGCCTTTGTGCAGTACTAATAACTGAATGGATCTGGGATAGCAACAATTTCATGCATTTGTTATAAATCCAAGTAGTCTGAACAAATTTTTTTGTGAACTACGATAGATCATGAAGCTGCTGAACTTATAGCAATTGGCTTCATCTTGTTGCAGTAAACTGACAAATGGATAGTAAGGAAAAATACCATAAGAATATAACTGAAGAAATATATACTCCCCCCGACCTAGAATAAGTGTCGTGGTTTTAGATCAGATAGCATTTTAACTGAAGATTTATTGTACTTTCTACTAACGGTATAACTTTTGTGATATGTATTGTTATGTTGGTAAAATAGACAACCTAGATTTACACGCAGGATCTCTAATCCAGAGAGGAGGGAGTATAAGATAGCAAATTTACTTGCAATAAAACATGGGCTGTTAATTGTAGTTTTGTTTTGGTCTGCAATTGCATATACGGACATTTATTTAATTACCACAAGATCTAAACCAGGATAAGAGCAAAGAGTAGTCAGATCTGAACTGAAACTAGCTAGGAGCAGAGCACATTTGTGTAGAAGCAGAGTGCATGAAATATGGGGCTTTTCTGGATGCTGCTGTTCTTGGTAGGATGAACAAGTGGCACCTTGTAGGGTCTTGATTGGTTATGTTGCAAACTGAATATGTAGCTGCTAGGACCCAGTTTCCAATCTAGTCTGTAGTAGTGACATGCTATTTTAGATGGTCTATTACTATGTAGGACCTTAATTGGTGGAGTCTCAACGCTGAACTGGGTAGTAGTTAGGAATCAATTTCTTTAATCCTAGTGTAGCTGCTCTCTTAATACTTGTCTGTAGGTTCTTAATTGTTGGTGTCTCAAAAACTGAATATGTTTTCATAGCATAACTTGAGGGATAGCATAACTGAATATGTTTTCATAGCATAACACAGTGCACTCTGTTATGAACTATATGTTGTCTACTCTAGTAGGCTCATCATCCAGTCAGTGCAGTGCATGCATTAGTTATTAGGAAGTCAAGTATGATCTCTGATCTCTTCTTCATAAGGGGTATGCAATGTAGTTCCTCCATACAGAGACACTGTCCAGAAACGATTGACCCGGTTCATCCTACTTAGTTATGTAGGTTAATATGATTCTGTATGAAAATTTTGAAAAGCAACTTCTCAGATACGTCTTACAATCTCACCTTTGTGCAGTTCCAGGCATTGTATGTATGTATATCTTGCGGATTCGATGACTGCCTAAAAAACGAGTAGGGGAGAGTGATTTTAAGCTTGTGTTGATTTGGTCACTGATATCTGCCGTCAGTCATACTACCAAACAGTAGGTAGGCGGTCTGTTAATTTCTAATGTGGGGAAAATGCAGGTCCTGTAGAACTAGAGACTGAAAGCTTTGTTATGTCTCTCAGTTGTTGTGGGAAATTTGCAGGCTCTGTAAAAGTAACCATAGTACCAACAGCAATGCCATCTTACTGTAGAATTAGAATACATGGATGTACATGATCAGCTCAGCTCCCAAACTGCCATTCATCAAATCAATTTCCCCTTATGTAACTCCAGTCAAAATTTTATGTTGGTCTACCTAGTAGATGCCCATGGTTTGATTTTATGTTTGTTCCTATCAATACAAATGCTGAGCTATGTTCCATTTTTACTGTTCTTTGTGATAGTTTTTGCAACTTTACTTCCCATCTTAAGGCAAGCCCCATTTTTACTGTTCTTTGTTAGCAGAGCTGCTTGTTTCTAAGAACTTTGATACTGTTTGGATCAAAGTTAAATGAGCACATAGATGACAAAAAAAAGTTCAGATTGTAAAATGTTCATTTTGCTGCTAGTGCCCATTTTGAGTAATTGCTTAGAGGGATGATCCTGTGTGAGCTGGTGGAGTGATTTGTTTTCTACATAAAGCTCTTTAGTCAGGCTGGTTTTCGTGAAATACACATGAAGCTTCACCAGCTCCTGTGGGTGTGGGATCCATGTGACATGTGACATTGCATCCATGTCCACCTGGGATAATGATTTTGCAGGTACCCCGAGAGGCCCTTGAGTTTGCCGGAATGTCGATTAACTTCCATTCCGGCAAATTCGGGTACTCCATATGTCCTATTTTCAGCAAAGGTCATGCTGAAATTTTCCGTGAATTTTAGCATGACTTTGCTAAAAATAGGACATATGGGGTACTTGTGACTAATGCATGGGCCGGGGTATCGTAGTAGTTAATTAAGTAGGATCAAGTGCCCCGGCGTACTTGTGACTAATGCATGGCTTTTAGGGTGCCTCGATGTCGATAAAAACCGAAATGATGAAAGCTTAGGCTTTTAGGGTGCGTCGGCATCGAAAAACCCTCAATGATAAAAGCTTAGATTTTAGGATGCCTCGGTGTCGACAAACCCTAAATGATGAGACCATGATCTTGTTCCTTGACAATAACCAACTTTTTGACCAAACTTTGTTTCTATTTAGAGAGAAACATGGCCCACAACGATGAGGCCGGGGGTTCGGGCGGCAAGGCATTCTGGGAGCTGTCCCAGGAGATGGAGGAACAACCTCACTTGTATGAGGCCGCCGCCTTCCCCACTGATCCTGAGACCACGGATGGTGCCGCCGAGGATGACCACACTGATGCCACAACTGATGGTGCCGCCGAGGATGCCACCACTGATGATGGCGGCGCACGCACAGATGGCAGCCAACCGAAGAGGCAACGGAAGGACCGGCGCCCGATCGTGCTCCGCACCCTCAAGGAGGAAGTTACTGAAGTGGACTCCAACGGGAATCCAACGGCGCCCGAACGAATAGTCAAGGGGTACTCGCTTCAGCTCGGGTGCATTGTCCGGAGCACCGTCTCGATCAACACCGAGAACCTGAGGCATCCTGACCGAGGGAATTTGCGCAACCTCCTCTTCACGAAGCTACACGAACGATACAAGTTCCCCGCTGAATTTGCAAACACAAGCCTCAAAGGGAATAAAGTGAACAATGCTGCCCTCACGAAGATGAGCAGGGCCCTGTCTACTTGGAAAAGCAATGTGAAGAGAATGATCGAGAAAGGTGAGAGTTATCAGAAGATCGAGGAGAAAAATCCTTCGATCACCGAAGATGACTACAACGACTTCAAGATCAATTGCTCGAGAACCGCAAGCTCCCAATCAAGTGAGTGGGGGAAACAAATGCGGGAGCTGAACATAGGGGAACACACACTCGGTCCCGGCGGTTACAGAGTGGCGGAGCCTATATGGGACAAGGAGGAGGCGGACCGTGCCGAGCAAGGCCTACCGCCCCTCTTCGATAAATACGGTGACAAGCAGACCAGGAACTTTGTCAGGGCCCGGTACAAGAAGGACCCGAAAACAAAGGAGCTTACCACGGATCCGAAGACCAGGCAGCTTGAGCTTGTTCTGGTAAGGAATACACCCCTGCGTAATTAGCTCCATATGGTTGCATTCTAATTAATGAAGCCAAATTTCTAAATGGTTCACATTCCTTCCGCAGGCGACTGAAAGCAGTGGCGCGGGGTCGACTAAGAGCAACCCTAGGGACACCACTCTAAATAGGGGGTTGAATGTAATGAAGAACAAGGATAAGCTCAGTAAGTCGACGTCAGCTGGTCGTGTGGCCAGCAAAGGCTTGTCGACAAAATGGGGGTCATACTATACCGCTGGTGTGCGGAAGGAGAAAAAGACCAGCTCGGAAAGCCAAGTGCGAGAGGTTCAAGAACTCAAGGCACAGGTGGCGCGGATTCCGGAGATTGTCCAAGAGCAAGTGGAACAACGACTCGGAGCGACGATCACCGCCATTGCGCCTACCTTGATCTCGGGGTTGAGTGTGTGGATTGCGGGCGGCCAACAGGTGCCACCCCCGATTCCTAGCTTCACGGCCAGCAACTCGCATAATGCGATGGCGGGGCCATTGGTGCCTCCGGCGGAGGCGACATTGGTGTCTCCAACGCCGGCACGGGAGCTTAATGCACCCGGGTGTACGCCGGCCGGCACCTCTGCAGCAAGCGGCACCTCCGTCAACTGCACGCCCGCCGTTGGCGGTGCGTCGACATTAGCCGAGCTCGACGCCATCATCACGGTAACTAATTAAGCCTCTCTCGGCCGAGGACTTCATCTCCTTGCCTTTGACTGGGCATCCCTGACGCCCTACATGTTTTCGCAGGGCGCCGCCGACGTTCCGTGCACTCTCCTCCACTTCTTGAACAACGAGTTGGCCGATGTCGCCAAGGGCAAAATCGTTCAACCGGGCAACCCCTTGTTCCACGGTACCCAGATGCCACCCAACTTGTTTAGGGTTCAACTGGTTCGGGTGCTGCCAGGCGGCGACGACTTGTTACCTCCGATTCGACCCGTCGGGGCCGACGATGATGACGTGATGACTCTCAGCGCCTGCCTGAGCTGGCCCCTTCTTTGGCCTAAGAGCCAGATTCGTTTGGGGGCGGGGGACACCACCCCAAAGACAACACCGCCAGTCGTGCCGGCGCCAAGTCGGCCCCATGGCAAGACCGCAGCAACGGTGCCTGACATCCCTATGCCACTGGATCCAAACATGCATATGGCACAGGATCAGAACGACGACGACAACGACGATGATACATTTGGCAACGTCGATCAGTACTTTGCCGATCATGGGTACGATGGCGACTTCATGGGGCCTCCTTCTCAAGAACCAAACCCAACAAAAGACGTGTGCGATCTAGCTGGTACCGCGGAGAAGCCAAGTTGCAACAGGCGCCGTCTGGCGTTCAGCTCTCAGGAGACGCCTCCAGCTGCCGACTTCACCGAGCCTCAGATAGGCGAGGTGTGAAATATTATCAACCCCAACACACTCAAGAAGGCGGTCTGTGAGCAGAACTCGGTCCCATTACAGGAGAAGAAGAAGGCACGCAAAAGAAAGACTAAGAAGGGTGCGAGCCAGCCGGCACCGAGTACGATCCGTGCTCAGGACGGGCCACCTTCACCGCAGGATATCTCGAGGAGGGTGCATGTGGCGGGTAGGGCGATGCTACCGACAAATATGCTCAATGCTGCAACCGGTGCTATGCGGAGTCTGCATGACAGTGTTCTTTCTTTGGAGAAGCGGCATCTCAGAGAGAAGGATGTGGCATACCCGGTTTTCGCGGCCAAGGTGCCAGAGGGCAAGGGCTTTGTGGATAACTCCATCGGGCGTACGATCGTCCTGCGTTTTGATGACATCCACGCTATGTTGAACCTTCATCCACTGCACTACACCTTCGTTTGGCTATTTTCGCTGAGTATGGAGATGCGGATCATTCGCGACAAGACCCCGGACATTGTGATAGTCGACCCCTTCTACATGCGTGCCAAGATCTTGGGCAGCGCTGGGGACCGGCAAGTCGCGAGTTCTTACCTCGAAGGCGTCATTCTGGCAAACCAAGATAAGGATAACTTCCTCGTGCCTTACTTTCCCGAGTAAGTCCTCCCCTCAACCGGCCCGTAACATATGAATTCTTACATTTTGATCGTTTTTCTTTTAACATTCCGTGTTTTCTGCAGTGACACACGTTGCACGCTCATCCTCCTAAGCCCCAAATATTCCATGGCCACGTATTTCGACCCGGACCGTCAGTCGAACGTAGACTACACAAATGTCAAGAAGGTTCTTGATGATGTTCTCCCCGGCTACGCCAAATCTGGAGGCACCTTCACCAGGCCTATTCGTAAGTACGGCAAGCATGTGTTCTCCCACAATACGATGTTTTGCTGCGTCAAGCAGCCGCCTGGCGGTCAGAAGGGTGCCTACTACGCCATCCATCACATGCGGGCGATCGTACGGGACCATCATCAACTTCTGCTACCGAGTAAACTCAAAGATTGGGCAAAGAGCGTGTCGGCAATCCAGGAAGCGGACCTCCGACAAGAATTCTTTCGCATCCAGTCGGAGTTTGCGGAAATCATCCATCAAGATGTCCTTCGTACCTCGGGGCAGTTCTACCTCAACAATCAACCGTCCAACAGTGACATCGACACAATGCTACAAATGCAGGCTGACAACGACCGTTATTTCATGACTCCCATGATAGACGGCGGCTTCATCCACGCTCCGGTCCCTTGAGTCGAGTCGAAAGCAGTGATGCTGTGTCTAGTTCTGGAACATCGATTGGCTCATGTTGTAATTAAACTTTAATGAACTTTTAGTATGTCTCTTGGTTTCGAGAGTCGTTCAACTTAGATGTAATCGATGCTATTAATGTCTTGATTTTCTCTTCCGATCATTCTGTTGCATACTTATATATTGCTTATGTATTGTCTGTGAATTGGTACTAACGTTTTGTTTGGCTAGTGCATAGCGATGCCGACGTATGTTGTGTACAAGGGTAAGGTTCCCGGAGTCTACGATGACTGGGAGGAGTGTCGGAGACAGGTTCACCGATTCAGCGGTAACAGTTACAAAGGGTACACCACTAGGGCCGAGGCCGAATCTAGATACGCCCGCTATCTAGCGGGAGAGGGGAGGGAGTGTTGGAGGAACCGGATGAAGACGAGTTTCATCGTGATGATGCTCATCGTGATGACCGCAGCTCTCTTCTATGTGATGGTAGTTTAGATGATCGATATCGACTTGTAATGTGAAGACAAACTCGCTACTCGCGGTCTCGAGACTTGTAATATAATGTTCTATCTTTGTTCGGTCTTTTCAATTCGGAGACTAATATGATGAATTGTATTCGGAGACTAATATGATGAATTGTATTCAAAGACTAATCTTTTATTGTATTCGATGAATCTGTTGTTGATGTGTGCTGTCTATATTTTCTCAAATTATACATTTTGTAACATGTGCAAAAAATAGAAAATAAAAAATAAAAAAACTAATATTCATACTAATGGCGCATCACATGACAGTGCGCCATTAGTATGACAAAGCATACTAATGGCGCATCACTGGACAGTGCGCCATTAGTATGCCGCGGTTACTAATGGCGCATCTCGTGCTCGTGCGCCATTAGTATGCCAAAGCACCTGGGTATACATGGCCCCTGGGAGGCATACTAATGGCGCACCGTGGCCTATACTAATGGCGCACCAGTGGTGCGCCATTAGTATACCAGATACTAATGGCGCACCACTGGTGCGCCATTAGTAAAAATTACTAATGGCGTGCTATTAATGGCGCACCAGTGATGCGCCATTAATGGCCAAATTAGGTGTGCCATTAGTAGCGGTTTTTCTAGTAGTGCGATATGTGCAGCTCCTATCGGGATTTGTCGGCGCATCGGGCGGCTTTGCTGGTCTTGTTTTACCATTGTCGAAATGTCTTGTAAACCGGGATTCCGAGTCTGATCGGGTCTTCCTGGGAGAAGGTCTATTCCTTCGTTGATCGCAAGAGCTTATCATGGGCTAAGTTGGGACACCCCTGCAGGGTATAATCTTTCGAAAGTCGTGCCTGCGGTTATAGGCAGATGGGAATTTGTTAACGTCCGGTTGTAGATAACTTGACACCAGATCCGAATTAAAACGCATCAACCGCGTGTGTAGCCCTGATGGTCTCTTCTCGGTGGAGTCCGGGAAGTGAACACGGTTTCTGGGTTATGTTTGACGTAAGTAGGAGTTCAGGATCACTTCTTGATCATTACTAGTTGACGACCGTTCTGCTTGCTCTCTTCTCGCTCTTATTTGCGTATGTTAGCCACCATATATGCTTAGTCGCTGCTGCAACCTCACCACTTTACCCCTTCCTTTCCCATAAGCTTAAATAGTCTTGATCTTGCGGGTTTTGAGATTGTTGAGTCCTCGTGACTCACCAGATACTATCACAACAGTTGCAGGTGCCGATGATACCAGTGCAGGTGATGCAATCGACCTCAGATGAGAGCTCAAAGAAGATCTTAGTTGTTGCTATGTTTTGTTTATTTTTAATCAATAGTGGAGCCTAGTTGGGACGATCGGGGATCTAGCAGTTGGGTTATCTTCTTTTCTTTTGGCTTCGTCCGTAGTCGGACTATATGTGTGTACTCTGAATGGTGTATGATTTATTATATGTACATTGTGTGAATTGGCGATTGTAAGCCAACTCTTTATCCCATTCTTGTTCATTACATGGGATTGTGTGAAGATGATCCTTTTTGCGACAAAACCACAATGCGGTTATGCCTCTAAGTCGTGCTTCGACACGTGGGAGATATAGCTGCATCATGGGTGTTACATATGTACTCAGCGCGGCCTCTGAATGGCAGCGCGCACGCGTTTCCCTTGCTCCACTGGCCGCTCACCATGTCATAGGAGTATACGCCGGCCGCCGCAGTGGATATCCAGATCTGTAAGTCACCATACACCGTGTAGGAACTGGCCACGTAGGGGTTCACCGCCTCCTCTGGCCCGTAGTTGCTCGGGTCCTCATCGTCATCAGGGAAATCGAAGCTAGGCTGCGGTAGAAGGCTCCAGTGCCAGTCCTGGGGTGGAGGAAGCCCGGCTGGTGGCCGTGGACGAGGGCCTAGAAACGGTGCGACTAGGGCGGGGATCCAGGGTCTCTGACCATGACGTAGAGGTTGTCGCCGACGGTGAAGGATATCATCTTCGACCTAGGCTTGTTCGTGAGCGGCATGGCCCGGATGGACCGCCAGGCAGTGTCGTAGAGGATGTTGCAGCCCTCGTGGTCCAAGTACAGAGAAGACGTTGTTCTTGAAGGGCATGAAATGCATCCACCCGGTTGATGCCGCCTACAGGGCCAGTCGAATGATATTGTCGGCGAGGGCAGCCTCCCAGTCCCAGTAGCCAGAGCGGTCTCGTTTATCGCTACTAGATCAGCTGCTGCTTTTGGTGATCCGCCAGGGTAGAACAAGGTTGCGGAGTTGATGCAATGCACGTTGAAAGCCGGCTGTGGGGCACACAATTTGTTGACCAGCAGATTCACGAACCGGTGGTTCATGGTTACTCTCCCAATCTGCGAGAGGGAGAAGGGGATGAAGGAGAAAGTTGCGTGAGGTTGAGGAGTAAATTGCTCAAAGCCACCACATTTGTGGCTAGTGTAGTCCAAAAGTACCTCTTTTGTCAAAAATCACAAAAAAACACTAACTCTGCGGCAAGTGAGTAACAGATTGCACTATACGATCCACGAGGAGCGACTAATAGGAAAACTGACAGCGCTGACCCACCTGTCGGGTCTATGTGGCAAATCTACATGGACAATACTCTCACATGACTAAGGGTCCCACATGTCAGCCCCATACCTCATTCTCCTTGCTTACATATCTCTTCCCCTCTCTCTCCCCCGTTGACTTCGGCCCTGCCCGGCGGCGACAACCCCGACTACACTGTGCCCCCTCCGCCTCTTCTCCCGCACGCCCACGGTTAGCCGACAGTGCTGCAGTTGCAGGCGGGGCGATGCACAGGCGCGGACACGGGGTGGCGGCGCTACATGCACTGTCACGATGGCGGCATAGCTGATGCAAGTGGGGCGGTGGCACTGCAGGGACGCAGGGCGGTGGGGCGCAGGCGTGGGCGCGACGGTGGTGAGGCAGTGATGTCTGCTAGAACTACGTCGGTACTTCCCCAAAGAGGAAGTGATGATGCAGTATAGCGACGGTCGGTATTTCCCCCAGTGTTGAGACCAAGGTTATCGAACCAGTAGGAGAACCTCCTCACACCACATAAACAGCACCTGCACACAAATAACAAATACTCACAATCCAACGTGTTAAAGGGGTTGTCAATCCCTTCCGGGTACGGCGCCTCAAGATAGGCAAATAACGTGAGGTAAAAGTGGTAGATAGGATAAATAGATCGCGGAACAAATAAATTGCAGCAAGGTATTTTTGTATTTTTGGTTTAATAGATCTGAAAGTAAATGCAAAGGAAAATAGATCGCACAGGAAAATATGATGAAAAGAGACCCTGGGGCCGTAGGTTTCACTAGTGGCTTCTCTCGAGAAAAATAGCAAACGATGGGAAAAAAATTACTGTTGGACAATTGATAGAACTTCAAATAATCATGACGATATCCGGGCAATGTCATTACATAGGCATCACGTCCAAGATTAGTATACCCACTCCTGCCTGCATCTACTACTATTACTCCACACATCGACCGCTATCCAGCATGCATCTAGTGTATTAAGTTCATGGGACAACGGAGTAATGCAATAAGAACAATGACATGATGTAGACAGGATCCATTTATCTATTACGGAGATATAGGTCTCATCTTGCTATCTTTAGTAGCAACGATACATACGTGTCGGTTCCCCTTCTGTCACTGGGATTTAGCACCGTAAGATCGAACCCACTACAAAGCACCTCTTCCCATTGCAAGATAAATAGATCGAGTTGGCCAAACAAAACCCAAATATCGGAGAAGAAATACAAGGCTATAAGTAATCATGCATATAAGAGATCAAAGAAGACTCAAATAACTTTCATGGATAAAAACATAGATCTGATCATAAACTCAAAGTTCATCGGATCCCAACAAACACACCGCAAAAAGACTTACATCATATGGATCTCCAAGAGACCATTGTATTGATAATCAAGAGAGAGAGAGAGAGAGAGAGGAAGCCATCTAGCTACTAACTATGGACCCAAAGGTCTACAAAGAACTACTCACGCATCATCGGAGAGGCACCAATGGAAGTGGTGAACCCCTCCATGACGGTGTATAGATTGGATCTGGTAGTTCTGGACTCTGCGGCGGCTGGAATTGATTTTCGTTGACTCCCCTAGGGTTTCTAGAATATTGGGGTGTTTATAGAGCAAAGAGGCGGTTCAGGGGGCACCCGAGGTGGGTAGCACCCACCAGGGCACGCCTGGGCCTACTGGCGCGCCCTGGTGGGTGCTGCTCCCCTCGAGCCACCCCCCAAGTGCTTCCTTGGCCCACTGGATGTCTAATAGCCTAAAAATGACTATAAAATGACTATAAAACATCCAAGAATGATAATATAACAACATGGAACAATCAAAAATTATAGATACGTTGGAGATGTATCAGCATCCCCAAGCTTAATTACTGCTCTACCTCGAGTAGGTAAATGATAAAAGTAGATTTTTTGATGTGGAATGATGCCTAAAATGTTCACTACATTTCTTTTCTTTATAGCATGGACATATAGACTTTTATATGATTCAAAGCAATAGTACATATATTTTTGACATGAAGACTTTAATACTCAAGCATACCAACAAGCAACCATGTCTTTCAAAATATCAACACTAAAGCAACTTATCCCTAGCCCATTATGCTCAATCATTGATCCATTCATGAAACACACTCAAATATTAGCTACACCCAATGCTCAAATACGATCATAGTGCCCCATAGTTGGTGCTTTATAAGAGAAGATGGAGACTCAAATTCAAAATAAAAATTGCATAAGTAAAAGAAAGGCCCTTTGCGGAGGGAAGTAGTGATTTGTAGAGGTGCCAGAGCTCAAAGCTTAAATTGAGAGATAAAAATTATTTTTGAGAGGCATACTCGTCCCACCAACGAAAATGACTTGGATCATCCCAACACTTTCCATGCTAGATACATCATAGGCGGTTCCCAAACAAAAAATAAAGTTTATTCCTTTTTCCACCATTACTTTCACTTTCCATGGCTAACCGTATCCACGGGTGCCCTCCATACCAACACTTTCCAAGGAATTTATTATTTGAAAACATAAAGTAAATTCATTATTCATTTCGGGACTAGGCATACCTAATACCTTTGTTGTACTCTCGTCCAATGACAAGTGAATGAACACTCGTCGTGAGAATAACACATCTAGCATGGAAAGTATTGGCTACCCTTTACCGCGTCGCGAGCAATAGAGCACACAAAAGAAAATTTTCTTTTGAACATTAGAGATGGCACATGCAAATTTGCTTAGAACAGCATGGAAATACCGCATATAGGTAGATATAGTGGACTCATATGGCAAAACTGGTTTAAAGGGTTTTGGATGCACAAGTAGTGATCATACTTAGTGCAAAATGAGGGCTAGCAAAAAGATTGAGAAGCGACCAACCAAAAAGCGAAAAAACTCGTACCCAAGCATTAAGCATAAGTAACACCAAATAATTCACCATAAGTAGGATCTAAATTTCATTGCATAACTATTGACTTTTGTGCTTGCATAGGGAATCACAAACCTTAACATCAATATTCTTACTAAAGCACAATTACTCATCAACATGACTCACATATCATATCATCATATCTCAAACCCATTGCTAAGAATCAAGTTTATTTTGTCCAATGATCTTCATGAAAGTTTTTATTATATCCTCCTTGGATATATATCACTTTGGGACTATTTTCATATGTTGCTTTTGATAAGCTCAAACAAATATAAGTGAACATCACGAGCATATTTTTTTTCCTTTCTCTCAAAATAATCTAAGTGAAGTAAGAGAGAATTTCTTAAAAATTTACTCCCCAAATAAATCTAAGTGAAGCATGAGAGCATTTCTTCAAAATTAACAAAGCACATCGTGCTCAAAAAGATATAAGTGAAGTACTAGAGTAAATCCATAGCTCTAAAAATTAAAGTGAAGCATAGGAGCAAGCATAGCACAATTTTTGGCTTTCTCAAAAAGGTATGTACAGCAAGGATTCAACACTGTAAGTGCATCTAGTGCCCCTTAGTGATTTTGGTGTATTGAAGACTTATAGGTTAAGAGACTAATGCGTTTGTGAGTGTACATAGGTCTATAAATCTATGAGGAGTTTCATATTTACAAAGAAAGTCGACCCCTAAAAATGAAGTTCTTCGACTGAAGACTTTGGATTTCTGAAGACTTTCTAAAGACTTTGAAAGTGAAGAAATTGGTGTGACCTTGAAGACTTGGTAATCATTCGAGGAACATGAAGCGCGAAGACTTTTGTTTTCATAGTTACATTTTCTCTTTCTTGAGTCATAGGAAACACCGTACTATTAAAGGGGGTCGAGGAAATATTAAGGAGAAATTTCCATGTGATGCTCAACTCAAATCCTACACCTACCAATCCCTTCGAGTGAAGCCATTGGAAATCTCGCACAGTTCAGCCATATTCTTCAGTGACAGAGACGAAGTTCTTCTGGTCTCTGAGGAATTTGTTCTGACTGAAGAGTTAGGAATTCGCTAGTGCGGATTGCCTACCAAGTGAAGAACATGATAGCCCTGAGGAATTCGAACCTCAAACATTCCGACCGTTGTTGTGCTACGCGCCAGTTGTCCCAAAATATCTACCCACCTAATGGTCATATCAGACAAGGGCATTTATGTCTTATCATGTCGGGCTGCTCCCTAGGCTATAAATAGCCACCCCCTTCAACCACTAGCTGGTTGGCTGCTCCGAGAGAAACTGACACTTGTCATTTGAGAGCAACCCATCCTCCGAGGACTTTGAGTGAAAATCATCAAGTGAGGAATTCCCAAACCCAAACCTACAAAACCCCAAGTGATTGAGCATCACTGAAGAGATTGATCCTGCATGGATCCGACGCTTGTTTCCTTTGAAGATTGTGCTTCTTCCAGACGGTTAGGCGTCAAGGTCTAGAGCATCCAAGAGGAATTGTGGATTGCCGAGTGACCGAGTTTGTGAAGGTTCGGAAGTCACCTGAAGACTTACCACGAGTGGTTGGGCGAGGTCTGTGTGACTTTAGCTCAAGGAGAATACGGTGAGGACTGTGTGTCCAGGACGGGGTGTCGTTGAGTTTAAATACTCAGCCGCTCCAACCAGATGTACAACTGAGACAGCAGTTGGAACTTATCTACCAAATCATTGTCTTCACCGAGCTTACTGGTTCTATTTCCTCAACCCTTTAAATTCCTCATGTATGTTGTTGTGTGCCTTTTCATATCTGTTTGAAGACTTTGACTGAAGACTTTCTAAATTTCCTCAGCTCTATTTCTTCAGTCTGTTCGTTGTCTTCCTTGTGTTATCCTATGTTTACGCTTTCTGTACTCTGTGCTTGTCTTCATTTCATCATGATGACTATGCTTGTGCTATGTTATGTTCCTTTCTGAGTGCTTATTCCGCTGCTAGTAGTTCTTCATTTAGGAATGTCCTCACCAGCAAATTCCTTAGTGCAGAATTCATAAAAATAGCCTATTCACCCCCCCTCTAGTCGATATAACGCACTTTCAATTGGTATCAGAGCAAGGTACTCCCTTGTTCTGTGTGATTTTGGTTTAACCACCTGGAAGTCTAGTTATGTCGACCGCAGGTATGATCAAGGTCTCTGCTGGGTGTCCTACCTTCGATGGCACGGACTACCCCTACTAGAAGAATAAGATGCAAATAAATATTGAAGCAATTGACAATGATCTCTGGTACATTGTGGAAAATGGTGTTCCCTCAGTCACACCTTCTCTAAATGCTGCTGATGTGAAGAGATTCAAGCAACTCGATTCTCAAGCGAAGAATATCATATGTGGCCATCTGAGTAAAGGGCAGTATGGTAGAGTGAGTGCTTTGGAAACTGCTAAACTCATCTGGGATAGGCTCTCCAAAGTAAACGAAGGAGTCTCAACTCAGCGTGACTCTCGTGTTGACGTTCTTCGCAATCTCTTCAACCGCTTCAAAAGACTCGACAATGAAATGTTCAGCAAACCTTCGATCGCCTCACTGACATCTCAAATGAGCTTCAGGCGCTTGGCGCCGCTGACATCACCGACCATGAGGTGGTGAAGAAATTGCTAAGATCGCTCGATTCTTCATTTGACACTCTGGCTCTGATGATTCAAGAGCGTGGTGATTACAAGTCACTTGATCCCGCTGATATCCTCGAGAGGCTAAACACTCATGAGTTCCAGCTTGCTGAGAAGAGAGATCTCTATGGTCCGAGCTATGGCAAACCACGTGCTCTAAAGGCCAAGGCAGTCTCTATGTCTGAGGAAGAAGACTCTACCAGCAGCCTTGGTGATCCTGAAGAACTGAGTCAGGAACTAGCACTGCTCGTGAAGAAATTTCAGAAGTTCTCAAGATATGGTCGCTTTGGAAAATCCTCAAGGAGCAACGATTCCTCATCCAGTGACTACAAGAAAAGGCTGTGCCACAAATGCAAGAAGCCTGGTCACTACATTCAAGATTGTCCTCAGTGGGACAAGGAACTGAAGAAGAAGAAATACAAGGATTACAGTTCTGATGACGCCAAGAAGAAGAAGAAATCTTCAAAGTGTTCATCATCAAAATCCTCAAAGTCTTCATCTCACAAGAAGAGCAGCTCCAAGAAGGCTCGGGCATTCATTGGCAAGGAAATGGATTCTGAGGTTGAATCTGAGGATCATGAGGAAGAGGAGGCATCCGAGGAGTTTGAGTCTGGTGTGGCAAGTCTAGCTCTTGCTACCGCATTTGTCAGCATGTCTATCTTCAACGCTGAAGAAAATGGCAACACCAACAATGCTGATGAAGGCAATGATGACTACGCTCCCACCTATTGCTTCATGGCAAATGGTGCCAAGGTAACTAAATACCCCTCCTTTGAATCAAGTGAGGATGAATCTGATGAAAATCTTATACCTAGCTACTCTAGACTTGCTAAGATTGCTGTGAAACAACAAAAGGCTATTGAAAAGCTTCAAAACATGCTTGACAAAAGTGATGATATGTTGGGTGATGAAATGGACAACACTAAAGACTTAACTGAAAATCTTCAGAGACTTCAGTCTAAGTTTGACAACCTTCAAAGTCGTCATAACACTCTCTCATCTGATCATGAGAAGCTTTCCTATGAATTTCTTCAAAGAAAGCAAGATCTTGAGAAGCTAAGAGTGTGTTATGAAGATCTTCAGAAGGAGCGCGATTTCTTACTTGCTCAACAAATCAGCGCTACCCAGGAAGAATTTGCTCCTCCATGTCTTAAGTGCATTGAACGAGAATCTGCTAATTCTTCACCTGAATGTTCAAATGCTTCGAATATTACAAATTCTTCACTTGTCTCTGCTATCACTAATTCCTCATCTGAGGACATTGCTAGTACTACTAATGATGCAGGGCTGAAGGAATTGTACACAACAGGCAAGTACAAAAGCCTCAAAGGGCATCAGATTCTTTGTGATGTGCTCAAAAAGCAGGTCCTAAACAGAAACCCTAGGAAAGAGGGTATTGCCTTTGAGAGGAAACTCAATGCTGATGGAACATATTGGAAGCCTGAGCAGTACCCAAAAACCTCATGGGTTGTTGCAAAAGGACCTCCAGTTGATCCATCCAACTTATCTGGCTTTACATGTGAATCTCCTCATTCTTCTGATGAGTCATTTGACTCCAACTATAAACTATTCAAAAATCATAATGGTGAAGTATTTGCTAGATATATTGGGACTAACTGCAGGAACGGTTCCCCTATGAAGAAAATCTGGGTTCCCAAAAGTTATATTGAAACTCTTCAGGTGAATGTCCTCATGACACCACTTGTGAAGAACAGGAACCCCAGATCAAATTCTTCATATGGGTCAAATTCCTCAAATGGATCAAAGCCCTCATATGATCATCATTGTGTTAACCCTTCTGTTTCACAGGGTAGAGCTAAGTGCTATGAAAATGCGCATTATTCTTCAAATCATTATGTTCATAAGTCCTTGAATAATTTCTCTGCTTATTCATATGCTTACCCTAACCCCTCTTATGTGAAACAAAGTGGACTAGCTTCTATGCCACCTTTCTCATATGATGCTCGCAGAGTGATGAATTCTTTGCCACCCCTTTAGATGTGGGTGGTGAAGAAAAAGAACTAATCTCTTATGCAGGGTCAGGTCTCCAGTCGTGCTCAAAACGACTGAAGAATTTGCTGGAGACCTGAGTATGCCTGAAAGGACGCAGGCTAATCTTGAAGAAATGAATTTTCATTTCCCATGTCCTCATAATGTTTTATCTGTGCTATTGCTTGATGAAATTGAACGGATGATATTGATGTCATATTCTTCACTGATGAAGTATATGAGTTCGTAAGTTGCACTAATTCATCTGCAGGATGATCAACCCAAAGAAAATGAGTGGGTCCTCGATAGTGGATGTACAAATCACATGACGGATGACAAGAATCTATTGATGGATGCTCCTTTATCACCGTCACATCTGAAGCATATCATCTTCGCTGACAAAGGCAAAAGTCAGGTATTGGGTCTAGGTAAGGTTGTGATCTCAAAGGATCGACACATGGACAAAGTCATGCTTGTCGAGTCCTTAGGATACAACCTCATGTCTGTCTCAATGCTTTGTGATCTCGATATGGTTGTTGTCTTTGGAAGATATCGTTGTGTTGTGATCATGGAAGCTGACCATTCCAAAGTCTTCGAAGGCTTTAGGAGAGGAGATCTGTATATTGTTGATTTCTCTATAGGACCTCAACCAGCCGTGTGCTTACTTGCAAAAGCTTCAGATGGCTGGCTATGGCATCGATGACTTGGTCATGCTGGCATGAGGAGTCTACATACGCTTGCGAAGAAGCATGTCATTGGCATTGAAAATGTCAAATTCCTCAAGGATCACTTATGTGGAGCTTGTGAAGCTGGAAAGATGACAAAGGGCAAGCATCCAGCGAAGACTGCCATGACTACCACTCGTCCATTTGAATTGCTTCACATGGATGTCTTTGGTCCTAATCATTATTCTGCTGTTTCAAATGATGCATCTCTATATGGCTTTGTTATTGTTGATGACTATTCATGTTACACATGGGTACACATTGTCACCTTCAAACATGAAGTGCAGGAAGTCTTCAAACGATTTTCCTCGAGGGCTTCAACCAACTTTGGTGTGAAGATCAAGCACATCAGAACTGACAATGGGACCGAGTTCAAGAATTCCAGTCTTGAAAGCTATCTTGATGAGCTTGGTATTACTCATGAGCTATCTGCTCCTTATACTCCTCAGCGGAATGGCATCGTCGAGCGCAAGAACAGAACCCTCACTGAAATGGCTCGCACTATGCTTGATGAATACAAGACGCCTCATCGCTTCTGGATTGAGGCAATTGATACTGCGTGCCACGTCATCAACAGGGTATATCTTCACAAATTCTTCAAGAAAACTGCTTATGAAGTCCTCACTGACAAAAAGCCAAATGTGAGTTATTTTAAAGTCTTCGATGCTAAATGTTGGATTAGAGATCCTCATCACGCATCTAAATTCTCACCGAAAGCACATGAAGGTTTTATGCTTGGTTATGCAAAGGACTCGCACACCTACAGAGTCTTCAACAACGTTCTTCACAAAGTTGTTGAAACTGTAGATGTGCGGTTCGATGAAACTAATGGCTCGCAAAGAGAGCACCTACCTTCTGTGATAGATGAACCAGCACCTGAAGATTCTATCAAGTTCAAGGCTACTGAGGATGTCATTCCTACCGAAGAATCTACTGAAGAATTCATTCCTGATCGTGATGATTACCGAGCTGGCGCACCTGAAGAAAATGGTGCTGAAGAAAATGCTCCTGAAGGGAATGCTGATGAAATTCCTCGAAGACAACCCACTCATCCTCGCATCGCTAATGAAGTGTAAATTGAGAAGATCATTGATAACATTGAAGCACCAGGTCCTCTCACTCACTCAAAATCTTCACATTTATCTAACTTTTGTGGGCACTTTGCTTTTGTCTCTATCATAGAGCCCACTAAGGTAGATGAAGCATTTATGAAGCCTGAGTGGATTCAAGCTATGCAAGAAGAATTACATCAGTTCGAGCTCAACAATGTCTGGGAACTGGTCAAACGTCCAGATCCTCGCAAGCACAACATCATTGGCACAAAGTGGATCTACCGCAACAAGCAAGATGAAAATGGCCTTGTGGTGAGGAATAAGGCACGGCTTGTAGCTCAAGGCTACACACAGGTTGAAGGAATTGATTTGGATGAAACTTTTGCTCCTTTTGCTAGACTTGAGGCTATTCGCATATTACTTGCTTACGCTAACCATCATGATATTATCTTACAACAAATGGATGTGAAAAGTGCATTCCTCAATGGTAAGATTGAGGAAGAAGTATATGTTGCTCAGCCCCCAGGTTTTGAAGATCCAAAGAATCCCGACAAAGTCTTCAGACTCAACAAGGCCCTGTATGGCCTCAAGCAAGCCCCTCGGGCGTGGTATGACACTTTGAAGGAATTCTTCATGAAGAATGGCTTCAAACCCGGTTAACTTGACCCAACTCTTTTCACTAAATCTTATGATGGTGAACTGTTTGTGTGCCAAATATATGTTGATGATATTATCTTTGGTTGTACTGACCAACATTATAGTGATGAATTTGCCTATATGATGAGTGAAGAATATCAAATGTCTATGATGGGAGAATTGAAATTCTTTTTAGGGCTTCAATTTGTCAATAGCACAATGGTATATTCATATCGCAGGAGAAATACCTCAAAGAAGTATTGAAGAAATTCGTCATGCAAGATTGCAAAGGGGTCAAAATTCCAATGCCCACAAATGGCCATCTATGCACTGATGAAACTGGTCAAGACTTCGATCAAAAGGTATACGGCTCCATGATTGGTTCTTTATTGTACCTATGTGCATCTAGGCCAAATATTATGCTTAGTGTTTGCATGTGTGCCCGATTTCAAGCTACACCGAAGGAATCACACCATAAGGATGTGAAGCATATTCTTCGATATCTAGCTCACACACCAACACTTGGATTATGGTATCCCAAGGGCTCTTCATTTGATCTCGTTGGATATTCAGACTCTGACTATGTTGGCGATCGCGTGGACCGCTAGTCAATGTCAGGCACTTGCCATTTCCTTGGACGATCTTTGGTCTGTTGGTCCTCGAAGAAACAGAACTGTGTATCTCTCTCCACTGTAGAAGTTGAGTACATTGGTGCTGGATCATGTTGTGCTCAATTATTATGGATGAAGCAAACTCTCAAGGACTATGGCATCGACGTGAAGAATGTGCCTCTCATGCGACAATGAGAGCGCTATCAAGATTTCTTGCAACCCAGTTCAGCACTCGAAGACAAAGCACATCCAGATTCGTCATCATTTTCTTCGCGATCATGTGTTGAAGGGCGATATCTTCATCTGCCATGCAAGAACTGAAGATCAGCTGGCCGATATTTTCACTAATCCCTTGGATGAGAAGAGATTTAGCAACTTGCGGTGTGAGCTAAATATCCTAGAATCTTCGAATGTTCTCTGAAATAGGACACTCATCCTAACACTTATGCTGACTTGATGACTTAGATGCACAACACACGAAGTAACGTTTTTCTTCAATCAATGAAGACTAAACCTCTAAGTGTGAAGAAATTAACGAAGAAATTGACTCTCAGAGCCCTACGACAATTGTACGCGGTGTCTGAAGCCAACTTTCTTATACGGTGGGTTACGCCACCACAAAACTTGAAAATCTTCAATTTGAGTTTTTCCTCAGTTTTGAAATTCCTCAGTTTTTCAAATTCTTCAACTTACAATGTCTTCACTATTTCCGTT
>NC_041383.1:120984181-121012807 GCF_002162155.2 Triticum dicoccoides
TATGTATGAGTTTATGTCCTCTACAGCATTCACTTATTGCTAATTCTTCAAGTTGACTATTTCCGCTAAGTGAATGTGATCGGACCCTTTCCCCCTCTATGATGAACTCAATCCAATCTTTTCACAAATTCTTCATGTGCGTTCTGATTTGAAACTCGTTCAAAATACTCACTGTGTCCTTGACAGCTGAAGAAATTGTGAACGGTAACTTAAAACTTATCTTATCTAAATTATCGGCTTTGCCGCTCAAACCGTTCCACTTCTCACGACAAATACTTATATATTCACCCACGATCCTACACGATCGCCACCTCATAGTACGTGGGTGACACATGTCATGTGAATGGGAAAAGCCAGGGGCATGTTCGTCCGAAATCCTCGGGCGCACAGTTTTTCACTGCCGCTATAAATACCCCTGTCTTCTCCTCACTTCACTTTTACTCCGCTCGACCTCTCTCTCTCGCTCGAGCTTCCCAAACCCTAGCGCTGCCGCTACTTCATCGTTGCCGGTGAGGAAGAGCTTCACTGCCTCAACCTCGTCGCCGTCGTACTCATGCCGGTTGCGGAACTCTTCACTCCGCCACCGCCATAGCCGTCTTCCTCTGCCGAGTTAGGGCGTGGAAGATCTGAACGGACGAACTTCACCTTAACACTTCTCAGTTCGTCGTGTTCTTCACTTCAGGTAATTAAAAGTTACTTTTATTGCCCGCTTTGATTAATGTGTTTTCCTAAAAATCTTCAAAGGTGTTTATTCTTCAAATCTTCACACACTAAACACCTCACATGTTATCTGTTCTTGATCCGTTTCTCTAAGCAATGATTTTTCTTCAAGATTCGTCGATTGTGTGGATTTCCAAATCTGTAGAACTCTGGAACCTAAGATAAAGAACGCTTAGTGAAATTCTTCAAGACTCATTGGTCAAATTCCTCAAACTTATTCTCTTTTAAAAAATCTTCTGAGAACGCATATGACCTCTCCAAATTCCTCGCAACTATACTCTGTTCATAGGTACAAATGTCCGCTGCTGAATCACTAGGTTCTCATCAACTTAACTCATTTACAGCGTTCCTCGAAGAAAAGTTGCATACATCTTCAGAAACTTCAGTTGTTAATCCTCAGCTGAACAAAATGGCTGACGGCAAGAAGCCACAGAAGGGAGGAAAAAGGCCTGAGGTCAACACAGCGTTTGAAATCCCTGAGGATATATATGCTGGATATTGCACTCTAGATGAGGCCAAGTTTGGCAAGGAGGACAAGAATCAGCGCAAAGTGCGCATCCAACGAATTGAGAGGAGATGGGCACGAGAATGGAGGGAGCACAGATATGTTACTCCCAAGTACATGAAGAAATTCGCGCTCAATCCTCCATGCTCAAGACCTCCATTGAGGCCTGGCCAACTGGCGGATCCCACCAGCCTCAAGCGCGGTGAGGACTATTCTACTGAATGGGCTAGGCGCCACGCCAAACTAGCCAAGCAAGCAAAAGAAGCAGTGAGGAAATTCAGTAAAGATTCTGCTGCTGTTGCTAACGCTGCTGAGGCATCTGGTAGTAAGCCCAAGAAGGCTATGCCAAAGAAGCCTGCCCACAAATCCAGTGCTTCTCCTTCAATGCCCTCACGGCCAAGCTCCTCGGCAATGCCCTCACGGCCAGCATCTTCAAAGCCCTCACGGCCAATTCCCCAGTCTGTTCCTCCTCCTCCGACAAAGTCTTCGGCTGCTCCGTCAAAATCTTTGGCACATGTGCATCTTGCCACATGCCAAAGGACTCAAGGCTTCTCTATTGCCTTAGGAGCATCTGCAAGCTCCTCAGCTGCTCAACCTTCCTCAGCTGGTCCCTCACTGCTGAAGAAAAAGGCCACTGCTGGACGAGGTATTCGACCAAGTCCTCACAAGAAGCAAGTCGCTTTCCAAGTGCCCTCTGATGATGATGAGGCGGATGATGATGAACTTGCTGAAATCATCACAGACAGGCAAGCCAGGGCCGCTAGAGCCAAAGGCAGCAATGTGCCACTACTTTTGGATCCCAAGTTGATCCTCGATTTCATCGACTTATGGCACAAGGACCCAGCTACACCTTTGCCGGAGATGAACCTCAATCCTGGTCAAAGCCATGTTCTCACTCACTTCATTGAGGAAGAGAAATGGAAATATGAAGAAGGGCGAAGGTTGAAGAAAGCGCAATACAAGAAACAGCGCTACCTCAAGGACAATGTCCTCACTCTTACCCCCGAACAACTCATTGTTGTACAAGCTGAAATCAAGCAACTGAGTGATGATTTCGATCGGTACCATGCTAATTGGAAGGGAGCAAAAGTACGTTTCGTCAATCTAACGAAGACTTTCTCTTCAACTGCCTCTGCACCTGTGCATGTTGAAATTCCTCAGGCTAAAGAATCTGCTCAGCCCACTGAAGAACATGCCAGCACCGCTGATGTCAGTATGGCTGCTGAAGAAAATGATAGTACCAGGGCTGATAACTCCATTCCAGCCGCTGATGATATTGCCAGGGCATCCACTAGTGATGCGCCTAAGGAAAGTGAACAAGCCAGGGCAACAACAACAGTTGTGCCTGAAGAAAATTCACCTCCTGCACCAACACCAACTCCAATCCTTCCATCTGCATCAGATGCGAAGAAGACAAAGGCTGAAGAACGTGCAGCGATGAAAAAGATGAAGGCATCAACTTCATCAAATTCTTCAGCTCCGAACAAGATGAAGATGCTGATCAGTTCAATTGACAATCCAATTGATGTCGTTTTCCTATCTCATCAATGCCATCAAAGGACCTTTGTTCCTTATGGTGAAGAATATGAGATTCCTGAGGAATCTGATGAAGAAACTCCATCTGCTGCTTCAACAGAGCAGTTGGACGAAGAAATTGAAGTGGATGAGATCCCTTCAACCCCTGTCATTTCCTCACATGTGCCTCAGTTCACTGCTGAAGAGGCTCGTGTTGAAGAAATTGAAGATGAGGATGTGGACATTGGATGTACCACTCTTGTGCTCAATGATGAATTTTTGGACAGTCAACATCTAAACTCACCAATGTTCACTCCTCTCCAAGTTGTTCCTCAGTCCCCAGCCACTACTGAAGTACAAGTGGGATCTAATGAACCACGTGCAACCCCGTCTGTTCATGAAGATATTCCAGCCACTAGTGCTGAAGAAACTATGAATGAAGAAGTGATGACTCAGGCTGCAGATGTAGAAGAAATTGAAATTCCTCAACATGAGGAACCTGAGATTGCGATTCTTGAGGTGATACTGCAAATCACTGACACTCCTCAGCTCAAGCCAAAGAATCCCTTCTCCAAGAAGCCAAAATTCAAGGCTGATGATTTCTTCGGCGAGCACGTATTCTTCACTGAATTCAACCCCTATGGCAATGCTTGTCTTAGAAGGAAACATTTCTGGACTGCCAGCCAGGCAAACTTCTATTCCTCAGTTCTATTTGACAAGGACAAAGTCTTCGATCATGAAAACATTCCTCACGTGGACATGGAATCTATGCCTTGTTTCACACCGGTTTTCAGTATGCTTCACGATGCAGGCTTGCTGAATTTCTGCACTGACATCGTTGATTGGAATGAAGAGCTTATTCTTCAGTTCTACGCAACTTTGCATATCACAGGCGATGCTGCTGACGTAAACTCATGGGTGTTGGACTGGATGACGGAAAACACTCATTACAAGGCACCTTCCACTGAATTGCTTCGTGCCCTGCCAATAAGTCCTCCACCAGAAGGCGCTCGCTGTCTGTATGATGAACCTGAAATTTACTGATCATTATATGCAAGTGCTCATGAAGCCGCTGAAGCCTGGACAAGCTCAAAGGACCAAATTCCTCGTGAAGGATTTTCTCTATGTGCCCAGAACCATATACCGCAGTCTGACGAAGACTATCATCCCAATCAAAGGACTCTTCAACATCATGCATGGTATTCCTATCAATTACCATGATTTCTTCATGAGGACTCTTGCAAATGCTGCACTTTCACCATTTGAGCTGAAGCCTTATGCACCATGGATCATGAGATTCCTCAGATCAAGGTCTTCACTCAACTACAAGGCTGATACACTTAACCATGGCAGCTACTTGCCCCCAATTGAAGTCCTCAAGCGGACAACTTCCTCATCTGATGAGAAGGGCAAGTCACCAACTGTGATCGATGAAGGCATTCATCCATTGGATGGTCAGTTCCGCAAAGCTGCATCTTATTCCACCAATGATGACTCTGCCACACATGATTCTGCTGCCAATGCTCCAAAGTCAAGTCCTCAAGCTACTGCTCCACATGTGATGACTGACCGTCAATTGCTCATAAGTCTTCACCAGAAGGTCGATCGGAATCACAAATGGGTTAAGCGTCAGTTTGGCTCTATCCTTCACAACATGACCTCTACACACAATGCAGTGAAGAAAAACCACTACTACCTCCATGAAGTGTTGGATCGCACCTGGGAAATACTGTCTCATCTATATGGTGAAGAAGATCTGAAGCAAATGGGCTTCAAGGAAGACTTTGAATGGTTTGCACCTCCTCCGAAGAAATTCAAGAAGGTCAAGGTTCCTTCCTTGGTGGCCAGCTCATATTCTTCATCACGCGCCACGGACGAGAATGAAGATTTGGATGACACTGCAGCAGGCCCTACAACGACTCAAGACCCTGACAACGCTGGCGCTCCTCCATCATCATGATATTCTTCAGGGGCGTTACTCCTCCGTTTCAACCCTTTTGGTCATTCGATGACAAAGGGGGAGAAATTTGAGTTAGTCTTCAAGCGGGTCTACATATGGGCTTTTTTTTGCTAAGTTACAACTCTCGTTCCTCTGATGACTTTGCTGGATCGAGTTGTAATCTTAAACTCTATGGTGGCTTGATACTTTTGATGTGTTCTTCTGCATGCTTATTCCTCATTAATGTTAATGCACACATGCTGAATCACATCAGTCACCATATTTCATCATGCATTTCAAATTCCTCATATTATATGTCAAATGCATGTATGAATTACAAGATATAGGGGGGGATCTCCATGATTATACTCTTCAAGTGTGCATTGCTTCAAAAGCAAATACCTCACGATGCACATCTTCAGGGGGAGTTCTTCTATATCTTGTAATCAAATTCCCCAATATCGGTATTTACACTTCACATGTTTATCCCTGTTGAAAACTTAACCTATATTGTCATCAATCACCAAAAAGGGGGAGATTGTAACTGCATCTAGTGCCCCTTAGTGATTTTGGTGTATTGAAGACTTATAGGTCAAGAGACTGATGCGTTTGTGAGTGTACACAGGTCTATAAGTCTATGAGGAGTTTGATATTTACAGAGAAAGTCGACCCCTAAAAAAGAAGTTCTTCGACTGAAAACTTTGGATTTCTGAAGACTTTCCGAAGACTTTGAAAGTGAAGAAATTGGTGTGACCTTGAAGACTTGGTAATCATTCGAGGAACATGAAGCACAAAGACTTTTGTTTTCATAGTTTCATTTTCTCTTTCTTGAGTCATAGGAAACACCGTACTGTTAAAGGGGGTCGAGGAAATACTAAGGAGAAATTTCCATGTGATGCTCAACTCAAATCCTACACCTACCAATCCCTTCGAGTGAAGCCATTGGAAATCTCGCACAGTTCAGCCATATTCTTCAGTGACAGAGATGAAGTTCTTCTGGTCTCTGAGGAATTTGTTCTGACTGAAGAGTTAGGAATTCGCTAGTGCGGATTGCCTACCAAGTGAAGAACATGATAGCCCTGAGGAATTCGAACCTCAAACATTCCGACCGTTGCTGTGCTACGCGCCAGCTGTCCCAAAATATCTACCCACCTAACGGTCATATCAGACAAGGGCATTTATGTCTTATCATGTCGGGCTGCTCCCTAGGCTATAAATAGCCACCCCCTTCAACCACTAGCTGGTTGGCTGCTCCGAGAGAAACTGACACTTGTCATTTGAGAGCAAAACATCCTCCAAGGACTTTGAGTGAAAATCATCAAGTGAGGAATTCCCAAACCCAAACCTACAAAACCCCAAGTGATTGAGCATCAGTGAAGAGATTGATCCTGCATGGATCTGACGCTTGTTTCCTTTGAAGATTGTGCTTCTTCCAGACGGTTAGGCGTCAAGGTCTAGAGCATCCAAGAGGAATTGTGGATTGCCGAGTGACCGAGTTTGTGAAGGTTCGGAAGTCACCTGAAGACTTACCACAATTGATTGGGCGAGGTATGTGTGACTTTAGCTCAAGGAGAATACGGTGAGGACTGTGTGTCTGGGACTGGGTGTCCTCGAGTTTAAATACTCAGCCGCTCCAACCAGATGTACAACTGAGACAGCAGTTGGAACTGATCTACCAAATCATTGTCTTCACCGAGCTTACTGGTTCTATTTCCTCAACCCTTTAAATTCCTCATGTATGTTGTTGTGTGCCTTTTCATATCTGTTTGAAGACTTTGACTGAAGACTTTCTAAATTTCCTCAGCTCTATTTCTTCAGTCTGTTCGTCTGCTTCCTTGTGTTATCCTATGTTTACGCTTTCTGTACTCTGTGCTTGTCTTCATTTCATCATGATGACTATGCTTGTGCTTTGTTATGTTCCTTTCTGAGTACTTATTCCGCTGATAGTAGTTCTTCATTTAGGAATTTCCTCACCAGCAAATTCCTCTGTGAAGAATTCATAAAAATCGCCTATTCACCCCCCCTCTAGTCGATATAACGCACTTTCAAACACTTAAAACACAAAGCAAAACAAGCAAAGACTCATATCATACATGACGCTTGAGGGAGTCCTGGATTAGGGGGTGTCCGGATGGCCGGACTGAGACCTTTGGCCGGACTCCCGGACTATGAAGATACAAGATTTAAGACTCCGTCCCGTGTCCGGATGGGACTTTCCTTGGCGTGGAAGGCAAGCTTGGCGATACGACACGGAGATCTCCTCCCATTGTAATCGACTCTGTGTAACCCTAGCCCTCTCCGGTGTCTATATAAACCGGAGAGTTTTAGTCCGTAGGACAAACAACAATCATACCATAGGCTAGATTCTAGGGTTTAGCCACTCCAATCTCGTGGTAGATCTACTCTTGTACTACCGATATCATCAATATTAATCAAGCAGGAGTAGGGTTTTACCTCCATCGAGAGGGCCCAAACCTGGGTAAAAACATTGTGTCCCTTGTCTCCTGTTACCATCCGCCTAGACGCACAGTTTGGGACCCCCTACCTGGGATCCGCCGGTTTTGACACCGATATTGGTGCTTTCATTGAGAGTTCCTCTGTGTCGTCGCCTTTTAGGCCCGATGGCTTCTTCGCTCGTCAATCACGATGCGGTCCGGGATGAGACTTTTCTCCCCGGACAGATCTTCATATTCGGCGGCTTCGCACTACGGGCCGACTCGTTCGGCAATCTGGAGCAGATCGAAAGCTACGCCCCTGGCCATCAGGTCAGGTTTGGAAGCTTAAACTACACGGCCGACATCCGCGGAGACTTGATCTTCGACGGATTCGAGCCACAACCGGGCGCGCCGCACTATCATGATGGGCACGATTTAGCTCTGTCATCGGACAACGCCCAGAGCGTCGCTCAGTTGTCCGCTCCGACCATTAGCCCGGAGCCCACTACGCCAGTCGGGGACGGACGGTTAGACGCCACCCTGGAAACTGCAATCTCTATGGCGATAGAGCTGGACACCAGCCTAGTCCCTCGCAAGGCTCGTGACTCCAAGGTGCCGGACTCCGATCCGGACTCCGTAAATCCCGCACCTCTCCCGGTTAAGCCCGATTGGGCTCCGGTCATGGAGTTCACCGCCGCGGATGTCTTTCGGCACTCACCTTTCGGCAACATCCTGAATTCGTTAAAGTCTCTCTCTTTGTCAGGAGAGCCCTGGCCAGACTACGGCCAACACGTTTGGGATGCGGACGACGAAGAAATTTGTAGCCCACCCACCACCCACTTCGTAGCCACTGTCGACGATTTAACCGACATGCTCGACTTCGACTCCGAAGACATCAATGGCATGGACGCCGATGAAGGAGATGATCAAGAACTAGTGCCTATAGGGATCCGGAAAACCACCTCATCATACGATGTATACATGGTGGACACACGCAACAGAAACAACAACGAGGACCAAAAGGAGGCGGCCAGAGATCGCTCCCCCGAAAAACAATCAAAGCGGCGGCGTAAGCGCAAGGCCAAGACCCACCTCGACAAAAACCCAGCCATATAGCAGGATGACTCAACGGACGATGAACATGCCGTCGAGCATCCGTCCAAGCAGGGCGGACAATCCGAACAACCAATCCCTGGGAAGGATAATAGCCCGGACGACCTCACACCAGACAAATTGCCGGAACTTCAGAACCTCCACCAAAGGCTCGTCGCCACTGCACGTAGCCTGAAAAAGCAGAAGCGGAGGCTCAAGACAGCGGAGGATGCACTCAGGATCAGATGGGGCAAGGTACTCAATACCGCACACAAGTACGGCAGTAGTCGCCACACAAAGAGCTATCCGAAGCGGAAACTACTACCGGAATTTGACGAAGAGGCCATAAAGCCCCCACAGTCAAAAAATAAGGAAGCCACAAGGTCAGATAGACGACCCTACGATCAATCTCACGCGTCAAAGGATGCCGCACTCAATATAGCGCGTGATCCGTCCAAGAGTCCGCATCAGAAAACTGGCCCTACCAGATCCATCTATAGGCCAAGAAAGCAAGCTCCAATGAGTGATGCAACGCAAAAAATACCCGAAAATTGCGGCACGCCTAAATACAGGGGCGCCGCACACCCCCTATGTTTTACCGATGAGGTGCTGGATCATGAATTCCCAGCCGGATTCAAGCCAGTGAACAAAGAATCATACGACGAAACAACAGACCCTGGAGTCTGGATCGAGGACTACATCCTCCACATACACATGGCCAGAGGAGACGACCTCCACGCCATAAAATACTTACCCCTTAAGCTCAAAGGGCCAGCCCGGCATTGGCTTAAAAGCCTTCCCGAAAACACCATGGGAAGTTGGGCTGTGGTTGAGGATGCTTTCCGGGAAAATTTTCAAGGGACCTATGTCCGGCCCCCAGATGCAGATGATCTGAGTCATATAACTCAGCAGCCCAGAGAGTCAGCGCGGAAGCTCTGGAACAGATTCCTTATCAAAAAGAATCAGATAGTCGACTGTCCGGATGCAGAGGCCCTAACAGCTTTCAAACATAGCATCCGAGACGAATGGCTCGCCAGACACCTCGGCCAAGAAAAGCCGCGAACAATGGCCGCGTTAACAAGCCTCATGACCCGCTTCTGTGCAGGAGAGGATAGCTGGTTGGCAAGAAGCAACACCAGCGACCCGAATACGTCCGAACTCAGAGATAGGAACGGGAAGCCGTGCCGTAACAAAGAACCGCGCTGGATAAAGGACAAAAGCCCGATGAGCACGGCAGTAAACGCCGGATTCAAAAGCTCTCGGCAAAATCAGAAAAAGATGCCCCCCAAAGACGATAGGGACGAGCTATCCAACCTCAACAAAATTTTGGACAAAATATGTCAAATCCACAGCACTCCGGGGAGACCTGCAAACCATACCCACAGAGATTGTTGGGTCTTTAAGCAGTCCGGCAAGCTCAACGCCGAACACAAGGGGCTCAACACACCAAGCGAAGATGACAATGCACCCCACGAGCAGATCACCGGAGAACAAAAGAAGTTCCCACAAGAAGTCAAGACAGTAAATCTACTTCAGGTGACGAAGGGGAAGAATAGATCGGCACCTACAATGACACGTGCCGCACAGCCAGCCCCGGAGGAGCAACCCCACTGGTTGTTACAACCAATCACCTTTGATCATCTGGATTACTCTAGAGGAGACCAGAACGCAGGCTGGAATGCCTTGGTCTTAAATCCAATCATTAACGGACTCCAATTTACAAACGTCCTTATGGACGGTGGCAGCGACTTGAACCTGTTGTATCAGGACATAGTCCGCAAACTCGGGGTAAACCCAGTCGCAATCCACCTCGGCAACACTTCCTTTCAAGGAGTAACGCCAGGCTCGGATACCCCAAGTATGGATTCCATTACGTTAGAAGTTACGTTCGGATCACCCGACAACTTCCGAAGCGAAAAGCTAACATTCCATATCGCCCCATTCGTAAGTCGCTATCAAGCACTACTAGGACGTGAAGCTTTCGCCCACTTTAACGCAATACCGCACTACGCATCCCTTACACTTAAAATGCCCGGTCCAAAGGGCATCATTTCATTACAAGGGAACATAAATTGACCCCCAAAGTATGGGCAGGGGTGCGGTTGCCTAGGCAGCCGCCCACAAATCCAGCCCTACTATCCTGGACACGCCTCGACGAGTCCGGCATCAATATGCTTAAATTATTAGATACCCTCATGCAAGGGGCTCCGTGTGCTCACGCCCGGAGACAATACGGCCCTAGTCTTGCTTCAACTATATTTTGTTTATTTCGATATAGATTTCTCGCACGCTTATTTTTTACTAAGTTCCTCTCTTTCACAGACGAGCATCGTGCTACGCCCGTCCAGGATACGGCACGACGGAGACACAGGCGCAGACGTGCAGCAGGGACCCGTTCCAAGGATTCTTTTCAGATTAAGACCCTGCGTAAACCTTTTTTACTGTCTCTTGTTGATAACATCCCCCGGTTTTCCCTATAGCCGAGGAGGAGGCTGACGTCTTGGCATGTGGCCACGTCAGAATTTTTGCACATACCTGGACACTAGGGGCTTTTTTACCAAGGGCTCTATTTCAGCCCGTCTTCATAAAGACCGAACACCTTAGGGAGTGTTCGGCGTCGCGAGTTTGGCCCTATATGCATCAGCTCCGAATCATGTCTTTGGTCAAATGTTGGGTTTGCCCGGCTCCTGTGTTTTGCTGCCTTACGTTCCATTACATCGGCTAACGCGGCACCAGGAGAACTACTGCGATTGTGCCCCGGTTCGGCCGGGTGAGCACCTCAGTAGAGAAAGCCGAAAACTGACTGTCATGATATAGCGAGACACTGGTCAACCACTCGATGACTTTCGGAATCTTTAGGATTCCCCCGCATTAACGAAGGGCCGCTTCCCGGTCAGGCACACTCGCGCCCCAAATTTGGGCGAGCGCGGTGCCCCTATGGGCTATTCAGTAGTACCACTGTCAAACTCCTATGGATAAGTGAAAGTAATAAAGCATTATAGTCCGGTTGCCTAGTTCGCCATGCCACCACCTCCTTTATAGGACCAAGACGTTGGATTAAGTGTGAACAGATGCCTTTTTGTGAACACCCCCGCATTCTATGCGTGGGGGCTAAAGCCAACGACTGCCAACTTTCAGGTTATATACAAATATATACATTAAACGGCCGCACAGGAGGTATCATGATTCTTGCAAGCACAAGTATAAAAAAGCTTTTTTCATAAAAATACAATTCGTCTTACAAATAGTATAAGCTATTCGAACACAGCATCCTTCGAGCACTGCGACTCTATTATACGAGCGCCAGGAAGAACTTCCTCAAAATAGTGCTTGGCAGGTACTCGGCTTTCGTCAGAATCTTGGGACGCAACAATACTGGCCTTCATATCTGCCCAGTATGTCCTGACACGGGCAAGAGCCATCTGTGCGCCCTCTATGCACGCTGACCTCTTCATTACATCAGCATGCGGCACCGAACCAAGAAATTGCTGCACCAAGCCAAAATAACTCTTCGGCTCCGGCTTCTCCGGCCACAGACGACTCGAAACATATTTCATGGCGAGTCCGGATAATCTGTTCAGCTCCGCCCAGGCGGCTAAACGGTCGGAGACTGACAATGGGCGCTCTGGATTGTGGTACTGCGACCAATAAAGCTCTTCCAATTTATGGTCACCTCAACTGCGGAAGTGTTCGGTCGCGTCCGCCGCACTTGCGGCCAAATCCAGATAACCGTTGTCTGAACTCCACTGCCGGTCTAACGGAGCATACTTGGGGTCTCCGAACTTCATCCGCAGCATATAAGGCTTTCTAGCCGTGATATCTCCGGCCTGACGCAGCTCCACCTTCATCGCTCTCATGGCAGAGCGAGTATCCTTGGCTTCGGCAGTGATCTTTTCAAGATCCTTCTGAGCCGCCCTATCTTTTTGTTCAAGCAATCTACAACGGTCGGTAGCATCCCTCAATTCTATGGCCATCTCAGCCATTTCCTTCTTGCTCTGGCAGTGAGCAGCCTATTCGGCTTTTAGCTCTTCAGCCGCTTTAACGGCAGCCGCATCACTTTTCCTTGCTTGCTCCTTGGCTCGGGCAAGTTCCGCCCGAAGGTTCTCCACGGCAGCAGCACCATCTACATCAAGTATATATATAAGGCCCAAGCATCAAGCTCCTATTACTTGGTGTCTTTTGAACATACCTTGAGCCTCGTCTAGCTGCTTATTTACAAGCGCGATGTCGGCATCGGCTACGTCAAGTTGCCGCTTTAGTTCGGCAGATTCATCAGTCCGGCTAGCCACCGAACGCCTCGCCACCTTCATGGAATAAGCGACATATTATACCTAGGATTATGATCCTCGGTGCGCCATCATTCATGACGACACATAGAGTCTCAGGGGCTATTATTCATATAGGGCACATTTCATATGCGACTCTACCAAAAGGTACACCTTTTTACATACCTCAAAGCCTGTTAGTAAACTCCTGGCAGCTTCGTACAATCCGCTTTCTGCGGATGAAATCCTTCCAATCACTGTATCCATCAACATACGGTGTTCTTCTGAGATGGACGCCCTACCAAGCAATCCTTCAGCACCTCCGTCGGCGCGCAAGAGGGTGCCGGACTAGTCTGATGACCTTTCCCAGGGTTCGGACTTGAAAAAGCCCTTTGGACGATACCTCGGGGTCGCCAGCCTCGTAAGACGGTGGAACAAGGGGAGGCGTTTCGCTTTCTATCATCTCTGGACGAAGATCCCCTGAAGATGAGCTCTGCTGAGAAGGGTTGAGATCCGAACTGCAAGATGATGCTTCGGTTATTTTCCTCAGGAATAAAACATGAATGTGAGTCATTATGGAACCCCTCCCCTCACTTACGCCTCGGGGGAGAGCGGGTCCCCTTTAGGGGGCGATTCGGTTGAAGCGTCCACCGGTGCCGAACTCTCTGACGAAGATTTCTTTCCCCATTTTGAGGTTATCACCTCCGGGTCTTCAGAGGCAGTCCTTTTCTTTCCCTGGTCGGGAGAATTTTCGATTCTTCCCTTCCTAACGGCCTCCTTCGTGGAGGCGGTAGCTCCTTGCCCCCCCCCCTTCACCTTCCGCCAACAGCACGGCCTCCAACATCCTGGTCAGCATGGGATTCGCCACGGTCTCGGGCAAGGGGGCTGGACACCTGATAAGCTTAGCCTTTGCTATCCACTCCTGTTCAAAGGGCGACTCTGCTAAAGGCTAGATTTGATAAAAATATGGATGGTATGTGCAAATACGGAGCTACTTACTTTAGCGTCTGGGCGGTGGCAGCTCAGACCAGCGTCCTCGGACAAATCCGGACACCTTGCTTGTGATCCGAAGAACAATTTGTACATCTCCATGGGTGTCATTCCCATGAAGTGTTGTAGGACCCGTGGTCCCTCAGGATTGAATTCCCACAGGCGGAGAGGTCGACGTTTGCAGGGCAGTGTGCGGCGAATCACCATGACTTGCGCCACCACGGTCAGATTGATATCTCTTTCTAGGAGATCTCGAATACGGCCCAGCAGCAAGGGCATGTCTTTTGGCTGCCCCCAGATAAGCCCTTCATTAACCCATGATGCCAGCCATGGTGGGGGACCCGATCGAAAAGTAGGCGGTGCCACCCATGTGGTGCCCCTAGAGGTTGTGATGTAAAACCAGTCCCATTGCCATAAGCCGAGCTCCTCTTGAAAAGAGCCTTCGGGCCATGGAGCGTCGTCCATCTTGCTTATTATAGCCCCTCCGCACTCAGCGTGCTGCCCCTCGATCATTTTCGGTTCCACTTTGAAAGTATTTAGCCACAATCCGAAGTGAGGGGTGATATGGAGGAAGGCCTCGCACACGACAATGAATGACGAGATCTGGAGGATGGACTCCGGAGCTAGGTCGTGGAACTCCAACCCGTAGTAATACATAAGCCCCCTCACAAAGGGATCGATTGGGAAGCCTAGCCCCCGAAGGAAGTGAGACGCGAACACTACGCTTTCACCGGGCTGGGGAGCGGGAACCGCTTGCCCTTGAGTAGGCAGTCTATGCGAGATTTCGCTGGTTAGATACCTGGCATCTCTTAGCTTTCGCACATCTTCTTCTGTAATGGAGGAAGGCATCCACCAGCCTTGTAGGTCGGAGCCGGACATCTTCGAAGATCCGAAGCGCCTAAAACTAGAGCTTTGGGTGTTGGAACTCGAAGCGAGGGGCGGATTTGATTGGTTTAAGAAGAAGGGAGCCAGGCCTTGGTTCCTTTATAAAGGAAGTGAATACCAAGAGCCCTCCCCGTAACCGTTTGAGACTCGCTTTCAATTAGGGAGTCATACCTAAGTCACGGTTTGGTTACCCACACCCGTATTGATGAGAATCCCGGAATAAGGGGACACGATCTCTTCTTTGACAAGACGTGCCAAGGAAACCGCCTCGCTAAACGCGCTGAGGTGGAACCATAAAATGAATAAAGAGCCTGGCTGTGGCATGATGTCACGCCACGGAATACGTCAGCAGATCCGATTGATACAAATATTATTCTCTCTACGAAGGAATGTGGAACTTGTTTTGCAGAGCCGGACACTATCCTGGTGTTCAGCATCTTCTATGAAATATTCGGAGGAGGAACCCGCCTTGCAATGCCGAAGACAATTTGCGCGCCGGACTCGTCGTCATTAAAGCCTGGTTCAGGGGCTACTGAGGGAGTCCTGGATTAGGGGGTGTCTGGATGGCCAGACTAAGACCTTTGGCCGGACTCCCGGACTATGAAGATACAAGATTGAAGACTCCGTCCCGTGTCCGGATGGGACTTTCCTTGGCGTGGAAGGCAAGCTTGGCGATACGACACGAAGATCTCCTCCCATTGTAACCGACTCTGTGTAACCCTAGCCCTCTCCGGTGTCTATATAAACCGAAGAGTTTTAGTCCGTAGGACGAACAACAATCATACCATAGGCTAGATTCTAGGGTTTAGCCACTCCGATCTCGTGGTAGATCTACTCTTGTACTACCCATATCATCAATATTAATCAAGCAGGAGTAGGGTTTTACCTCCATCGAGAGGGCCCGAACCTGGGTAAAAACATCGTGTCCCTTGTCTCCTGTTACCATCCGCCTAGACGCACAATTCGGGACCCCCTACCCGAGATCCGCCGGTTTTGACACCGACAACGCTCTAAGCAAAACACATATCATGTGACAAATAAAAATATAGTTTCAAGTAAAATACCGATGGATGTTAGAAGAAAGCGGGGATGCCACTCGGGGGCATCCCCAAGCTTAGTTGATTGCTACTTCTTTGAATATTATCTTGGGGTGCCTCGGGCATCCCCAAGTTTAGCCTTTTTCTTATCCCTATTCCTTCATCCATCGTAAGATAACCCAAAACTTGAAAACTTCAATCACACAAAACTCAAACAAAACCTTCGTGAGATCCGTTAGTATAAGAAACCAAACCACTACTATAAGTACTGTATCAAACCTATCCTTATTTTTTTAGCATTATATCTACTGTATTCCAACTTTTCTATGGCAAAAGCTCATCAAAGAAAACCATAGAATCATCAAAACAAGCACACAACGCAAAGAAAACAGAATCTGTCAAAAACAGAACAGTCTGTAGCAATCTGAATATTTAGAATACTTATGTAACTCCAAAAATTGTGAAATAAATTGGTGGACGTTAGGAATTTGTCTATTAATCCTATGCAAAAAGAATCAACTTAAAATCACTCTTTCGTAAAAAATGACAAATAATCTCGTGAGCACAAAAGTTTCTGTTTTTCAGCAAGATCAAATAAACTTTCACCCAAGTCTTCCCAAAGGCCTTGCTTGGAACAAACACTAATTAAAACACAAAAAACACAATCATAACAGTAGCATAATTGTGTCAACACTCAAGCACAGGAAGCAAAAAGCAAAAATAAATTCTATTCATTGGGTTGCCTCCCAACAAGCGCTATCGTTTTACGCCCCTAGCTAGGCATAACGCGTAGGATCTAAGTGTTGCCTTCCGTTATCTTTGCCACTTTAGTAAGTGTTTTTTCAAACCTGGGAGGCTCTTTGCGCTTCCCTAAATTTTCTGGAAATAAACCATCTTTAGAACTAAAATATCCAACTGTTTATTGCAAAGAGAAATCAAAGTGTTCATACGATCGATACTACCATTGAGATGTTTGAGAGGTTCATTATATTTTTGTAATTCCACCATATGTTTATGCAAATCACCGAGTTTGTCCAAACGTTGGACTCCCTCTGGGGTGAAAGAAAACCCTTTCTTTTGTGGTGGAACCCCCAAAATTCCTTCTGAAATTTCATAGGCAGCACTGACATCAAGCTCAATAAAATTCCCTTTTGCGGCAAAATCCAAGAGTTGTCAATGATGCAAAGCCAATCCCACGTAAAAATTTCTAAGGAAAGTTTTTGCATCTCCCTTTAGGTTGCAAACAGGCAAGATTCCATGAGCATGTACCAAGCATCTTTCAATTTTTCTCCTTGTTTTCGTTTGAAGTATAGAACTTCAAAGTTTGGTAACAAAGGAGGAGCATTCAAACTAGCCATAGTGAAGCAAGAACATGAATAGATCTGACAAGAAAACAGCAAATGAAAACGAGGGCGAATAAAATGGCAAATTTTTGTGAAGTGGGGGAGAGGAAATGGGAGGCAAATGGCAAATAATGTAAATTGCGAGGAGATGAGATTTGTGATTAGGAACCTGGTTGATGTTGAAGATCTTCCCCAGCAACAGCGCCAGAAATTCCTTTTGATGTCTGCTAGAACTACTTTGGTACTTCCCCAATGAGGAAGGCATGATGCAGTATAGAGACGATAGGTATTTCCCTCAGTGATGAGACCAACGTTACCGAACCAGTAGGAGAACCTCCTCACGCCACGTAAACAGCACATGCACACAAATAAAAAATACTCACAACCCGACGTGTTAATGGGGTTGTCAATCCCTTCCGGGTACGGCGCCTCAAGATAGGCAAATAACGTGAGGTAAATTTGGTAGATAGGATAAATAGATCGCGGAACAAATAAATTGCATCAAGGTATTTTTGTATTTTTGGATTAATAGATCTGAAAATAAATTCAAAGGAAAATATATCGCAAAGGCAAATATGATGAAAGGAGACCCGGGGGCCGTAGGTTTCACTGGTGGCTTCTCTTGAGAAAAATAGCAAATGGTGGGAAAACAATTACTGTTGGGAAATTGATAGAACTTGAAATAATCATGACGATATCTAGGCAATGATCATACATAGGCATCACGTCCAATATTAGTAGACCGAGTCCTGCCTGCATCTACTACTATTACTCCACACATCGACCGCTATCCAGCATGCATCTAGCGTATTAAGTTCATGGGAAAATGGAGTAATGCAATAAGAACGATCACATGATGTAGAAGGGATCCATTTATCTATTGCAGAGATATAGATCTCATCTTGTTATCCTTAGTAGCAACGATGCATACGTATCGATTCCCCTTCTGCACTGGGATCAAGCACCGTAAGATCGAACCCACTACAAAGCACCTCTTCCCATTGCAAGATAAATAGATCAAGTTGGCCAAAAAAATCAAATATCGGAGAAGAAATACGAGGCTCTAAGCAATCATGCATATAAGAGATCAAAGAAGACTCAAATAACTTTCATGGTTAAAAACATAGATTTGATCATAAACTCAAAGTTCATTGGATCCCAGCAAACACATCGCAAAAAGACTTACATCATATGGATCTCCAAGAGACCATTGTATTGATAATCAAGAGAGAGAGAGAGAGAGAGAGGAAGCCATCTAGCTACTAACTACAGACCCGAAGGTCTACAAAGAACTACTCACGCATCATCGGAGAGGCACCAATGGAAGTGGTGAACCCCTCCATGACGGTGTGTAGGTTGGATCTCGTGATTCTGGACTCTACGGCGGCTGGAATTGATTTTCATCGACTCCCCTAGGGTTTTTGGAATATTGGGGTATTTATAGAGCAAAGAGGTGGTTCAGGGGGCACCTGAGGTGGGCACAACCCACCAGGGTGTGCCTGGGCCTCCTGGCGCGCCCTGGTGGGTGCTGCTCCCCTCGAGCCACCCCCCAGGTGCTTCCTTGGCCCACTGGATGTCTTCTGGCCCCAAAAAATCCCTCAGGAGTTTCGTTGCGTTTGGACTCCGTTTGATATTGATTTCCTGCGATGTAAAAAAACATGCAGAAAACTACAACTGGCAATGGGCACTATGTCAATAGGTTAGTACCAAAAATGATAGAAAATGATTGTAAAACATCCAATAATGGTAATATAACAGCATGGAACAATAAAAAATTATAGATATGTTGGAGACGTATCAGGCAGACGCAGGAGGAGCGACGCGCAGGCGCGGACGCGTGGCGGTGGCGCTGGAGGCACGGGCGCAACAACGACGTTGCAGCCGCAAGCGGGGCGGCGACGCTCCAGGCATGGGCGCGATGATGGAGCTGTAGTCGCAGGCGGGCCAACGGCAGCGCTGCAGACGCAGATGGGGCGGCTGCGCTGCAGAAACGGGCACGATGACGGCGCTGCAAATGTAGGCGGCAGGTGAGCATGCGCAGACGGGAAGCGGCGACGCTGCACGCGGGGACACGGGCGTTGGCGAGCAGGCATGGGTGCTGGACGGCGGTGCGGCAAGTGGGCACGGGACGTGCAGCAAGCTGGGGCGCAGGGCGGGTTGACCCTGGAGCAGCGGCACAGGATGTCAAGTAGTGGCATAGGAGCTTGAGCGGGCGGCCATTTCACCTGCAACAAGGGATGGCGGGTGTGCACACGCCATGGCCACCGCCGGCGGCCCCTTCGGGCGGCTCCTCCCTTTCCCCCCAAAGGCCGTTGTGGCTGACAGTTGGGCCCCCTGTCCACCTCAGCAGGCCAAACAATGACTAGGTTTAGTCTTCGCCACATCAGCCCAGACAAACGGGTCCCACCCCTCAGCTTTGCTGTTAGACGCAGCTCAATTACGAGTTAGTGCAATCTATTACTCACTTACCATAGAGTTGGTGGTTTTTTGTGATTTTTGGCAAAAGCGATAGTTTTGGAGTATCCTGGCCATAAATGTGGTGGCTTTGAGCAATTTACTCGAGGTTTAGAGATGTGAAGGAGTCCCTCTGATATAGTGGCGACGCAGTGCGAGATGCCCGATATTTGACCTAACGCTCGTTCCACCTCCACCACTGCGTTCCTTTCCCGGGCCTTTTCGGCCTATTTCACTTTTAGGAATTAAACAAAGTGCCGCTAGGTAGGGGTCCCGTTTTCCACGGTGAGATCGACAGAGGGGGATCGAGAGAGCGCGCAGGAGGGGCTCAGGAGGAGGAAGAGACCTCCGGTGTAGCTTTTTTTAAGCTCCCTCCGGCGTAGCTCGGCCTGCTACGCGCTTGGTTTTGCTCTGCATCCTGTACTTTCCTACCTTTCCTCCCTGTGCGAAACAGGAATAAATAAGAGAACCAAGTGGTTGGAGAATATCCTTAGTTCACCGGAGATCAAACCCCGGGCTTGAAATTTTATCTCACTAATGTAGATTATCATTTCAGCGGAGGGCGGTGGTTCATCCATAGCAAAGCGTCCATGATGATTTCATCAATCTTGAAGCTTCAAAAATCTGACCTGATATTTTTTTGAAATGATAGGGGTTGCCCCCTGCCCCAACTTTTATTAAAAAGCAAAGGCGAAACCACAACACACTGTTAACAGCTCTCGGCTCCAGCCAGACAGTAGCTGCAGCAGAATTATTACAGAACTGAAAGTTAAACATCTCTCTCAGCGAAGCTTGTCAAGCCTGAATCCAAAGGGAAGAGTAGACAACAGAGCTATATGAGAACCTCCACGCACACCAAAACATCAGCTCCATTATCTAACTACCCCAGCGTCATCTACACGCCAAGCGATCCTAAGCAGTTCCCCTCGATGATGGTCGAGCAGCCTCAAGCATCAAAGGAGTAGCGCAGCTTGGGAGTCCATACATAGAACCTTCCGTTGATGAATATGTTTCCCCACCAAATCCAGCACACACATGATATTTCGCCACTTTCTTCCCTGGAAAACAACTTATTCTGAAGCAACCATAAGCTCTATAAGGTAGCAGTAGAAACTAAATTAACAGCATCATAACACTTTTTCTTCTTCTAGAAGGAGATAAATGAACTAAATGAATCAGGGATAGGCATATCAACACAATCAGATATCACTCCCCAAATTTGTTGGGCAACCACACAGTCAAAGAACAAATGTTGTATACTTTCCAGCTCATTAGAGAAAACACACGCCAAATCCTCAATATGCTGGCGTTTTGACAAGTTATCTCTAGTTAAACTTTTGTTGTGCACCATTAACCAAAGAAACACATGTATATTTGGGGGAACTTTGATTCTCCAGATGTAATCCTTCCAAATAGAAGTCAACCCCAAAAACTGATCATCTTATAAAAGAGATTTCACAGAGTATAAACCCTTACTTTCTAAGGACCAAACAGGTTTATACACAACATTAGAAGGGGAAAAACCCCTAACCAGATCTAGCATTTCCTCCCACATACTTAAAGTACATTCATCTACACATCTCCTAAAGGACAACTGCAAGTTCACACCATCCCAAACTTGGGCCACAGAAGCATCCTATTGCTGACAAATAATATACAAATCCCATAACCTAGTTTTGAGTGAATAATCACCAATCCATGTGCCATGCCAAAATAACACATTCCTACCATTCCTAGGAACCCACTTATAAAAAAATTGGCAGCTGAAAAAGCCCAGGTGATGCTCTTCCAAAAAAGAGGAGCCCACCCCAGCCCTGGACTAGAGAATGTTAGGTTTTTCCACATTATATTTAAACCTAAGTAGTTTTTTCCAGTCACTATCTCTATTATAAAAAAACGCTTACTCCAAGCAGCTAAGAATGACATACTGAATTCCCTAAGATTAGGGACACCCATACCACCCCATACTTTGTTCTGGGAAATCATTCCCCAATTGACCAAATGGTATTTATGACTATCACCTACATTACCCCAAAAGAAGTGAGACATTTGAGATGTAATAGCATCAACTGCTCACTTAGAAAACTTCATCATGGACATCAAGTAGGTAGGGATGCTGGCAATATGGGTGGTAAGGAGAATAAGCTTCCCTCTTTATGATAAATTTCTCCCCAGCCACCCAGCAATGTTCCTAATGATCCTATCAATAATAGCTTGGATGTCCTCCCTTCTGAGCTTCTTATAATGCAAAGGAAAACCCAAATACTTGAAGGGGAAACTCCCAATTTGACAACAAAAGATTTGAGCAAACTCCTTAGAAGTCTCCTCATCTATATGGATAGTATGAAGATCACTTTTATGGAAATTAATACATAAACCAGAAAGTTTTTCAAAACAGGCCAAGATCCACTTGAGGTTCCTAGCATGATCAAAAGAGGCTTCTAAGAAGAGCTGGGTATCATCAGCATACTGCAGGCTGACCACACCACCTGGTATTACATGAAGTAAAAGCCCCCTTGATCAAATCCTGACTAGTAGCTTTCTTAAGCATCTTAGAAAAGACATCAGCTACCAGATTAAAGAGTAAAGGAGATGAAGGGTCTCCTTGTTTAAGACCTTTCCCACCCACAAAATAAGGGCCATTGGTATCATTAATCCTAACAGAAAAAGTCCCTTGGTGTAAGCAACTACACACCCATCCAATCCATTTATCCCCAAAACTTCCACAAGGAAATCCCAATTCACCTTGTCCTAGGCTTTCTCATAATCAAGCTTCAAAACCAACCCACTAGCCCATGTTCTATGAATCTCATGGATCACCTCATGGGCCATAACCACACTTTTCAGGATAAATCTCCCTTTTATGAAATCAGTTTGGTTCTGAGAAATAATCTTGTCACAAATGGGAGAGGCCCTCGTGTTCATGGCTTTGGAAAAAATCTTAACAGAGCAGTTACCAAGACTAATAGGTCTTAAATTCTTCAAATCTTTAGCATTGCTAACTTTAGGAATAAGGGTAATAATAGCAAAATTCAACCTGGAAACATCAAGATTACTATTTTCAAAATCTTTAACCATCCACATAAAGTCGTTTTTGATCAATTCCCAGAATTTTTAATAGAAAATAAAGGAGAGGCCATCCGCGCCAGCCCCCCCTCCCCCCACCCCCGCATCAGAACTCATGATAGCATCTCAAATTTCCTCCTCCGAAAAGGGTCTCTCGAGGATAGCTCTATCCTCTTCCGTAATCAACTCAAATTCATCCCAGAAACCTGAGTCTAGATGAATGCCAGGTTTGGGTTCAAAAGAAAATAACTTCTTATAAAAGGTAGTAGCGACAGATAACATGTTAGAAGTGGAGGTGACAGGTTCATCTGGACTGTTCAATTCCACTAAATGGTTTTTTCGATGTCTATGATTAGCCTGGGCCATAAAATAGGCATTATTACGATAACCTTCCAAGATTTTCCTATCTCTGGATCTCTTCCATAAGGCGGTTTCTTCCTTCTTCCAAACTTCCTCCAACTAAGTCTTAATCTTATTCATTCTCCCATAATCACTAGTTGAAAGAGGATTTTTTTTCAGAGAGCACATCTAATATATCAAACTCCATAAGGAGGGATTTTTTTTTCTTTTTCTTCATAGCAGCCTCAATATTAATGCTCCACCCCTTAATGATTTTCCTAAGGACACTGGTCGTGCACATCAAATTTTCAATAGAGGATCAAGGGTCCCCATTGGCTAACCACACATCATGAACCAACTGGGAGAACCCAGGTTGGGATAGCCACCATTTTTCAAACCTAAATTTTTTTGGACTAGAGACTTTCCTAGCCCCAGTATCCAAGACCAAGGGGATGTGATCACTTCCCACCCTAGGGAGAGCAATCAATGAAGATAGAGGGAAATGGTTGTCCCAATCCACAAAAGTGAAAATCCTATCAAGAATAGCAAAGATTGGGTTGCTCTGATTATTAGACCAAGTAAAGGTCCTACTGGAGATAGGAATCTCCAATAGGCCCCACCTATCACCCAATCATTGAATAAGAAAGTAATGTGAGAGTTAATGTTCCCACTGCTTTTGTCATTCTGCTGTCTAACTAAATTAAAATCACCACATATCAAAACAGGGTAGGAGACAACCCCCAAAATGTCATGTATTTCAACAACAAAATCCAGTTTAAATTCAGGGTATGATGAGCCATAAACCGCAACTAATTGCCACACAAGATTATCAACTTTGGACCTAATGGTAGAAACCACTCCAAATTCTTTGTTAGAAAACTCAATGACCTCAAACACATCATTTTTAAACCCTACTGAAATACCACCAGCAGTTTTTAATGCAGGCAAAAAATGCCAGGTAAATAGACTTTTTTTATCCAAAGCCTTAAGGAAACCCTCAGAAATAAGCTCTCTTTTAGTTTCTTAAAATCCAATGAAATCAGGATTAGCTTTAGCAATAGTATCACATAGGCACTGAATTTTCCCAGGTTGACCAAGCCCTCTAATATTCCAAATGAGACCAATCATAACTAAGCTATTTTGAAAGTGTGAGACAAGCCACAAGGCTTAACTTTTGTCAAAACAGCAGGTGATTCCCCCAAAACATCAGCAGTTCCCACTGATTTAGGGAATGTAGACCTGACTGGAGTGTAGCTATCACCATTCATACTAATTTCTAGATTGATTGGTAAAACTGTTTTAGGATTATTATTGGCAAATATCAGGCATTTTTCCTTCTCATCAGCAATCAAATCATTAGTAATCTCAGATTGAGAACATGGATCATTACCAAACCTCAAGTTAATTTTATCAGTGTGCTTGGCAAGGATAGCAGGATCAAGGATAGCAAATGAGTTACCTTTGTAAGTATGAGGTACCTCCAGGTTCTGTTTTCTCTTATATTCAGCAGCTTTTTGCATGATATTCACATTACCATGCCCTCTAGTGTGTGGTTTCTGAGACAGCACAGGACCCCACTTGACCTTTGTGTTTTTAGGCTTTCCAGTATCAACCACCTCATCTAAATAAGTAATCAGTGACATCTTCAGTCCACAAGAACTGATCATTTCAACGGCTTCAATAGGTAAAACTTCCATCTCTTCTTCCTTACTTATCTCATCCTCAGAGTTAGAACAGTCAATAGACATCAGCAACTTCTTACAATAGTCCATACTCTTGTCCCCAACAGCATTATCTTGGTCATCACAGGGATATAAATCCTCAGGAGAAACTTCAACCTTGTTGGTGGTATAGATACCCTCACCCTCAAATGAGGCAACATCCTCCCCCCCCCCAGGAGTTCTAACGGGTGAAGCAGTCAGCAAAGCCTGACCTGCCTCTTCAGCTTGGCACTGAAAATATGAAGCACAAGCCCCAACAAGAGATCCCCCCTCACTTGGTCCATCCTGTTGTACGTTATCATGAGTCTTGACTTTCTCAACAGCACATTCCATGATGAAGTTTTCATGATCAATATCAGTCCAGGTAGCATGGTAAAGCACAACTTCAGATGTCTTTTTGTGAATACCATCATTCACATTCCCATGTGAGCTCAGGTTAGCTCTATCCAACTCATCTATAGCATTTTCATCATTAGTTAGGTTTTCATTCTGAACATCATCAGCCTTATTTCCATGCAAATTACCATTATCCTCATCAATGTCCTCATCCCCTCCTTCTTCATCATCTCCATCTTCATCATCTACCACAGAGTTAATCCCTCCAACCTGTTCATATCCCTCACACAGTAAAGCCAAGGAGGAACAATTTCTTTTTCATCTCAATCAGACTTTCAAAAGGGATTTTAGATGGGTCTTACAAGCAATTTTTATCCTCACATTCTAAAAGAAGGTCCTGAACATACCATTCCAATCCACATCAGCAACAACACCAAACAAATAGGCAATTTGACAGAACACTTTCCAAGTACACCATCTTGGTGGGATACCTTCAATCAAAACCCATGCTTCCACAAGTTCCCCAAAGGGGTCACAAGCACCTTTCCATTCAGTCACATTCACATTTACTCCTTGCTTGGGTAGGTCAAAAGCAGGAAATTCTATCAGATCTTCAGCATTCTTCCATGGTGGAAACCTAACCAAAAAGGTTTTACTGTATAACTCCCTAATTTTCCAAGGCCATTGTCTAGTCTTGCAGAAAACAACAGATAGCAAACCAAAAAGCTCAGATTTAAGCACATCGCCTTTCAGTATATTCACCAAAACACAATTATGGTAGTTAAGCCACTTAGTCTCAGAAACAGCAGGGACATTTACATGGTAGAAACCTAACCCACTAGCACCAATCCCAAAGAAAGTAGCAGATGGTTGAATCTTGGCCCAAGTAGCACAGTTGTTGACATTGTGATTCTGCTGGCAAATAAAACATGCTTTGGTTTTCACACAATTCCCTACATAATGACCAGGGCCCCCACAGTTGAAGCATATCATATCCTTATATCTGGGGTCTAGCACTTGCTCTACCTCACCAACTACAGCTTGAGACGCAGGAACTTGAGAAAACGATGTTGTAGATGTAGTAAATTTGGATTTCTGTGCAGGCATAGGACCCTTACCGGATGGAGCGGAAGCTTGCCTACGCTGCACATGGGCTGGGGCAAGCTGGGCAGGGCCATGTGGAGATGCTGCCCCAGAGCTAGATCCCGACGGACGACGATTAGCCATACCCACACCTTGTTTTACAACTTCAGCAAACGAGCGGGATCCCGGATCAATCCCTTCACACGGAATGTGGGTTTCTTTTGGAATAGGATCAGAAAATCATAGCATAGTAGGGTGACAATCAGAATGGGTAAATTCCCCAGTAGCAAGAAGATCTTTCTAAATCCAGAAGATATTAGAGGGGAGATTTGGGTAGGAATGAACTAGAGTTACTGCGGTGGTGGGTAGGGGAAGGAATGGACCATAACTGGCCATAGTGCTCCTCTATATATTCTAGGTCATGATCATGAGAACAGGAAGACGGTTTTCTAGAACCCGCTTTGCTCCCCACCACACATCCATGGATGGGTGGCTCCTGCACGACGAGGAAGGACTGGGTATTTTCTTTAACTTTATCATACTTTTGCAAAGCAAAAGCTTAGCTGTCAACATTTGACCTCGGCGAGGCGCAAGACTGCATAACTATCTTATCCCTTTTCTCTTTAGAAACGGACACCTCAACTTCAGAATTGTATTTAACTGGAACAAAAACATCCTGAGGGAGAACCCTCAAAATCTCGACATCTCGATCCTTATCCACAATATTATTACCGCAAATGAAACCCCCTGAATCTGTCTCATCTGAAATGGAAGCACAATCATGCCTAAACTGACTGACTGCAGCGCATCTACAGTGAGAACGGAATGCACGCAAATAATTCATTGACACAGCAGATAGGATCTCAGGGATCTTACCCTGGTCTCCAGGCCATGGAGGAGGCTCGATGTCGCGCTTGATCCTCTCGCATACCCGATTGTTACCAACAGGAGTAGGACTCCCACCCCGCCACTCTGGCCATCGCCATCGGCGACGGCTATTGCACGCAGGGAGGGCGAACCCCCGGCGATAGCGCATCCGACAGGATTCTGGACAGAGCATCCACCCGCGTCCTTGCGATGTTGAGCTGAGGCCGATTGAGCATGCGGAAGTTGCTCCACCTTGCTGCCTGCGCTAGATCTGGAGAGCTCGCCTCCTGAATGACCCAGAATAGGAGCTCCACATCCGATGTGCCATCGTCGCCGGTGAACCTCACATACTCCTTGAACGTGGCGTGTTGGATGATGACATTGAAGAGATGTAACCACTCTGAGCGATTCGAGAACCTCTCCTGCACCACCCGCTCCATCTCCCGATACACCTCCGATGAGTTCACGTTGACTAGGGGAGGCGGAAGCAGCAGTGGCTCTGTCACCCACATCGTCGGCCGAAGACGACGAAGAGTGCCATGGCGGTGAGGTGTTGTCATCCAGCCCGGCGATGGAGGAGGAAGTGGCTAAGCGCAGAGAAGGTGCGGTAACGGCGAGCGAGTGGTGGGTGGGAGGAGGATGGGAAGGGGAAGGGGAAAATCGCCTCCCCGGCTCCGCTTCGCTCCTGAGACCTGATATTCAATAGGCAATGATGCAATGTGTGAGTGTAGTTGCACTGGACACTTCTCCACAGCGCACTCGCAATATTAGATCTCACCCAGGCGCTCGTGCCAAAATGCATGCACCTTCCTTCCCACCAGCCCCTCCACTGACACACAAACCCACCAGAGGTACTTGGTTGTTTGAACTTTTGGAGAGTTTTTGTAACTTTTGATCAATTTTCCTTATAAACAAACTGAACAGACTTGAGTAGTCCAAATTGGCATGTCTCGATAATCAACTATAATTTTTAGCTCATTGTGCCCAGCCGTTTGAAAAATTGGACAATATAAATTTTAGCCAGCATTTCATAAAAATGTTCAAAATTTCCAAAAAAAACAACAATTCAAGCTACCTTCCCTGAGTAAGTTGGGAACTTCTCAGCTCTGTTGCCTAGATGATGATAGTTTTGGTGAAAATATGGCTGAAAGATGCGAAAACTACCTCGCACAAAAGAGGAAACATCAAGCATGCCAACTCAAGCCAGCCATATGAAGTCTTTCCCAAATATATTCACTGACCTGTGGGGCCTACATGTTAGTTTCCAGCCACATTCTGCGTCATGGAGATAGAAAAGAGAACCTTGCACCAAACTAAAACACCAAGGATGCCAACTCAAGCCAGATAGTGGAAGTCTTCCATGTCAATCTTCATCCGACCAAAGCAATTGTGCGGTTACTATTGCAAAGACCCCTCTTATAGAAAGGGAGAGAAATAGAAGAGGAATTAGTAAATCCGAGGTGAATATGTTGCCATACCCAATTTAGTTATATCCATTCCCATCGTGCCAACAAATAGTTGGACCTTATGTACAATGCCTAAACCGTGCACCATTGTGTCGCTCTGACCTAAGCCATAAGAGCATCTCCAACTATACAACACAAAAAGCGTCGCCAAAATAAAAAAAAACTGTTTTTTTTGGCTTCTAGGGCCAAAACAACGGTCGGCTAGCAGACCAAGCCCTGCATGATGACCATTTTTTACTCAGACAAAGAGAAATTGTTGTAGGAATGTATATTGGGTCTCCACTAGCAACCAACCAAAAACCAAAACCTGTGTTGGGAACCCCAACCGCCTGATCTGAAACTTCCCGGCTGCAAGCCCGCAGCAACCTCCTCGCCTGCCGCCGCCATGCCCGATTTTGGCTGCCCTACACCGCCGTCGCCAGTCCCTCGGCTGCCCCAAGCCATGTTGCCACCCAATTGCCCATTCCCGTAGGTACACACATCCAACAACGCCCCATGACAGATTCGATGAGAACTGCCGCACCCAACCAACGTCATACCTCTGTACGCCCCATCCCATACCGGTCCA
>NC_041383.1:121013489-121064810 GCF_002162155.2 Triticum dicoccoides
CCCCCACGTGGCCACCGTGACTCTGCTGCCCCTATCCCGCCGAACGGCTACCCGCTTGTTGCAGGCTCCGCAAATTGCATTGACTATCATTTGCTAGAGATCAATTCATCTTCGCTTGCGAGAGACAACTGTGGCAATAATGGTCACTGGCGGTGACTTTCGAGGATGGGGGCACGGCGGTCAAAGGGAAGGGCGAAGAGGGAGAGGCTTTGTGGCATGCAAGTGTGTGGGCACACATGTCCCTCGTGCCCGCTTTTTATTTTGGCTTCTAATTTCAAAGTTTTATATCTTCTAAAAGAGAAAATTCAAATGAAGTTACGTTTTCATACTCGTGTTTCTCCTGACCAGCGCATTCAAATAAGATCCATTTTGAATATATTTTGATGATTTTTGACAAAAAAATATGTTAAGTTTCAATGTTGAAACTTAGTACGAGCGACCGATAAAAAAATTATTTTGTTTCTGCACATACAAAAAAACCGCTGGAAATTATATCTGTGAAACTAGTTGAAACTTGGCAGCTTAGATGTAAAAGCCATAAGTTTCATCGTTGAAACTTAAAACTTTTTGAGGGATTTTTTACTGTGCCCTCAGTCAAGATTGAAGTATTGTGTGAATCACGAAGCAAAACAAGTGGGCGGCAGGGCTTGGCACGTGAGAGGCCCCCCACTCGTGTGCCCCTGCGCATTTTCGAGGGCGAAGAACCTGATTGTAATTGTCAGATTTAGGGATCCATAAATGCTTGAAAGGTTCGAAGTCTGGGGTGCGTCTGGAGATCTCAACCTACCCAGCCTGCCTACTCCTGATCCTCCTAATCCTAGCACGTCGAACTCAAAGGGACACAAAGACACAATGGTTTATACTGGTTCGGGCCACCATTATGGTGTAATACCCTAATCCAATGTGGTGTGGTGGATTGCCTTGTAGGCTGCGGACGAACTAGTACAATGGATGAACTAGCCTCAGGAGGTGAGGTGTTCTTGAACTGGTGTAGTGGTCGGGTGAGAATGGATCTGATCCCCCTCTATGGTGGTGGCTAAGTCCTATTTATAGTGGCCTTGGTCCTCTTCCAAAATATGAGCGGGAAGGGATCCCACAACGGCCAGATTTGAAAGGGGGCAAGTAGTACAGTCTATCCTGACAAAAGTAGTCTTTGCCTGCGAAAAGCCTCTGGTCGTGATGCTGCGGTGGGCTCGTCGATGAACTTCGTCCTGGCGGTCTTGGTCTCGTTGCACCAGAATGGAAACATTTGGCTGATTCCTCGTGACTCCGTGCTTGTGGCTTGCCTCCTTTGCACCAAAGAGGAAACCTGCGCTCTGCGCCCGCCTGGCACCCGCCTGGCCTTGGTCATCATGGCTCACGTCAGCTGAGTCTTGTGTGGTACTGTCGGATATCGGGTTCCGGCAAAACCCTTAAGGTTCGAACTCTGGGGTGCGCACGAAGATTTCCTCCTACCGACTCACGCCCTTAGCCTCGTCGCGATCCCTAAACTAGATCGATGAACTCACATCACAAGAGACGCAAGGTTTATACTGGTTCAGGCCACCGTTGTGGTGTAATAACCTACTCCAGTGTGTGGTGTGGTGGATTGCCTCTTGGGCTGATGATGAACAGTACAAGGGAAGAACAGCCTCGCGAGGAGAGGTGTTCTTGTGGTGGCATGATGTTCCTCTTGCGCCAAATTCGATCTATTGCCCGATCCCCCTCCTACTGTGGTGGCTAGCCCTATTTTATAGAGGCCCTGGTCCTCTTCCCAAATATTAAGTGGGAAGGGATCCAACAACGGCCATTTCGAAAGGGGATAGCTAGTACAAGCTATCCTGACTAAAGGTGGTCTTTGTCTGCCAAAGGTGCTGGTGATGACGCCGTCTTGGGATCCATGGTGACCTACGTCCTGCTGCTCTGCTGGTCTTGGTCTCGTTGCACCGATAGGGAAACCTTTGCCTGATGTCTGGTACTCCGCGCCTGCGCTTGCCCCCTTTGCACCAAAGAGGAAACTAGGACACTGCGTGGGTAGGCGCCCGCCTGGCCTTGATCATCATGGCTTGCATCATGGGCACCTCACGAGGTACCCCTTGCCTTGATCTCTCCGCCTCCTCGCGAGCCCGCCTGGTGAGGCCACCCCCGAGGAGGCCTTTTGTTGTCCGCCCCGCGAGGCTTGGCCCCTTGCGAGGGTCTTGAGTGCTTTGGTTGATGAAGATGGGCCGCACTGGGCCACCGATTGAGCCACGCTGCGGGCCGCAGGCAGGCAAGTCTTGGGACCCTCGTTCCTAGAACACTGACAGTAGCCCCCGGGCCCAAGGCACGCTTGGTCTTGGCTTAGCGGCGAAGCCAAAGGGCAAGTGCAGAGCATCGTGGGCCCCAACAGCCTGCGGCCTTGGTTGCTACATAGCGACTTGATTGGACATGGGCGTCTCCGCTTCCCCACGCTGCCTCGGCAACTGCCCGATTTGACGATTCGCTGTTGCCTGCAAAGAAAAGAGTCATCATTACCTGCGATCGTGGAGGTCGACGGTTGGCCTCCCTTGGCCCACTGTTGATGATGGCATCGGCCATGGAGGCGCGGGTAGTTAGGGCTCCTTAGGATTCTCGTCTTTTGTTCATTGCTAGGAATCGGAAAAAGGCACCCCGTGGGGGGGCATGTAAAGGGTCGGCGATGTATTTTGCTGATGTGATCCTTATTATAAAATTGTGCGAATGCTTGTCCTGTCTCGGCTTGGTTCCCCCTTTCTAGACTCGCAAAGGCTTAGCACTCTACGTCGACAGGTCCCGGTCCCCAGGCAGGCTGCGGCCGTCGCTGGTATGCCAGGTCGCGATGTCGTGGTCAAGGCCAGGAGGTGAGCGGCCTGAGGTCCAGTAAGAGCCCCAGAGGCATGAAGCTCAGAAGGTCCCCTTTAGCATGCAAGCAACCATCGAGAGGTGAGAAAGGAAGGCAGCATTGCCATCACAGAGCTGCATCGAGTGTGGGTTCCGTGCTGCATCAATTAGCTGCTCCAGGCGTGAAACTTATCTTGGTAATATGGAGCTGCTCCCTTGTGTTGCACCAGACTTGTACGTCGGCAGCTACAGCGTAGCTAGGTTAGGCCCTCGCGATCTTTCCCTTCCTCCCCACACTCTCCTTCGTGCTCTAAGTCCTCAGGTCCCGGCCCTTCAGCGAGCTCAGCCGCCGCTGGTATGCCAGGTTGCGATGCCGTGGTCAAGGCCAGGGGTGAGGGCTGGAGAGCCAGTAAGAGCTCCAGAGTCGCGATGCTCAGGAGCCCCCTTTTTAACGTGCAAGTGGATCGCGTGGGAAAGGGAGAGAGACCCCGTGGTGCCGCCCGCTGAAATCCTCAGGAGGTTCCTGCAAATCAGCATGAGAGGAACACTGGTTGCCATTACGATTGCTGGCCGGCCATTGGTTGCTCCGAGCGAGAGGTAAGGGCACTGAGGGCCTGGTGATGTGACGCGTGAGGGGCTGCCGTAGGCTAGAGCTCGACCACTCAGGTTTGTCGATGTTGTAGGGATGGACCCATGCGCAAGCGCCGTGCCAGCGTGAGCAGCTCTAGTGGTATATGCCAATCGAGCAGACGATTATTTCAAGCAGGTTAGGCATGAAAGGCAAATCATCTTAGGTAAATGCAAGAGGGATACATGCCACTGGGTCAGGCTCGAGCGGCTTGGGGATGATGCAGCCCGAGGGGCGCCCCCAGTGAGGCAAACCAAAGGCATTAGCAAAACGGATACATGCCACAGGGACGGACCCACGCGGCCTGGGAATGATGCAGCCCTGAGGGCGCTCCCAGCTGAAATGAACTTGGAAGATGTTACCTGGTACCGCTGTAGAGGGGGTGTCGGAGTACCTGAAGATACGGCTGAAGGCGCGCGGTGAAGAGGCCGACCCTCACGAGCCGCTGAAACCCTAAGCCTCGGGAGGCTCTGCAGGTCCAGGTGGCTCCTCGAGGACCGTCTCCATCTCCGCTAGGACCGCGTGATGCCTAGCCTCCTGAGCCGCCAGGATGCTCCGTAGGTGGCGCTGGAAGCTGGCAGCCGTGTTTGGCAGGCCGAAAGGCATGCGAATGTAGCTATGTGGCAGACCCTCATAGCGTCCCACGCGCGAAGGCTAGAGGCGCTCCTGAGACGCGGCTTGGTTGAGCCCTGGAACATTGATGTAGATGCGCAGCCCACCTTCCTCGCCTCGATGGGGGGCCACGCCAGGCAAGCGGCGATTGCCGCGCATGGCTCTTGCTTCCTGAAGCTCCTGAGTGACCTTGGTGATGAACTCTTGAGCGTTGGGCTCTCCATGCCCTGAAACCTCCTGAGGGAAACGTGTTGTGAAGCACGCCTCCAAGTGGTGCCTGAGCGCCTCCCTCGTGACTTTGGCAAAGTCTGAGGCCCTCCAGAACAGAGCCCCCGAGCCCTACCCGAGGAGGGCGCCGGGCGCGCCTTCCTATGCGATGGAAGGAGGCTCCCCTTGCGCGGGCGCTGATCCTGATGCGGCGCCTCCTGAGATGCCAACCTCCCGAGGCCTGGAGTTGAGAGGTGTCTTCTTCTTCTTGGGAACTACCTCAGGAGGATCCTTGCCCCTGCTGTCCGGGTCCTCGATCGATGCAGCTTGGAAGGCGTGCTCGAGGGAGCACACCACATCTCTCTCCTCATAGGGGACCATGATGATTCCGCCGCTTCCTGGCATCTTGAGGACACTGTAGCCATGGTGGGTCACCGCCATGAACTTGGCCAAGGCTGGGTACCCAAGGATGGCATTGTACGGCAGGCGGATGTGGGCGACATCGAAGTCGATGAGCTCGGTGCGGTAGTTGTCACGCTGGCCGAAGGTGACAGGGAGGCGGACCTGCCCTATCAGAGTGGTGGAACCATCGGTGACTCCTAAGAAAGGCTTGGTTGGCTGGAGCTGATCATATGGCACTTGAAGGTTGTCGAACATCTCGACGGATAGAACATTGAGCCCCGCGCCGCCATCGATGAGGGTCCTGGTGACCTGCATGTTGCTGATGACTGGGGAGCAAAGCATTGGGAGGACGCCCGCAGTAGCTGCACACTTGAGTTGATCTGCTGAACTAACGGTGATGGAGCACTTGGACCACTTGAGCGGGCGCGTGGCCTCGAGCTTGGGAAGGACTGCATTTACCTCGCGAGCAAACTGTTTGAAGATGCGCTGAGAGGCTGGAGCCTGAGCTCCGCCCAAGATGCAAGCGATAGCACGCGGCTCCTGGAAGCCCCCAGCCCCCTCATCTTGATGATGGTCGCCATTCCTTCTCGGTGGTGGCAGAGGAGGAAGGCCTGCGTTGCCCTACGGGCGGTCCTCGCGAGGATGGTTCCTCCAGGCGCCCTCGCGAGGCTGGCCTGCCAGCGATCCTTGCGAGGTTGGTCACGCCACTCCTAGCATGGGCCACGGTCGTCCCATCGTTCTTCGCCTCGTCCTCCTCCTCGATCGTATCCCTGGTCGTTGTGCTCGAGGCGTCGACCGAAGCGTCCTTCTCGAACTTCCCTGAGCTCTTGGCATTCATTGGTGTTGTGGGTGTGGAGGTTGTGGTAGGCGCAGAACGGCTGGCTGGCCTTGGACGACTCCGGATGGTCCCTGCTGCGCTTCGTGTCTGGTTCTGCTGCAAGCATGGCCGCTCCTTTGCACTTCACGTCCTTGGCCTTGGCCTTCTTTTCTTCTAGGTTAGTAGCTAGAAGCTCGAGGAAGGAGAGGTGCCCTTCCTCGGCTCTTGCGCACTTGGTCGCCAGGTTGAACAGCTCCTGAGATGTGCACAACTCCTCGTGGATGGCGAGCTTCTCCTTCATCTTGATGTCACGGACGCCATCAGAGAACGCTGAGATGATGGCCTCATCCGTCACCCTGGGGATCTTGAGGCGAGCGTTGTTGAAGCGCTGGATGTATTTATGTAGGGTCTCCCCAGGTTGTTGCTTGATGCAGCGCAGGTCACCCGTGGCCGGGGGGCGGTCGTGAGTGCCCTAGAAGTTGGCGATGAACCAGCTGCGCATCTCGTCCCAGGAAGAATCGAGCCGGGGGGCAGGTTCAGGAGCCAGGTGCGGGCACCGTCCTTGAGCGCCATGGGAAACCAGTTCGCCATGACCTTCTCATCTCCGTTGGCCGCCTCGAAGCCCAGCTCGTAGAGCTGCAGTCACTCCGCGGGGTCGGTGGTGCCGTCGTAGCGAGGAGGCAGGTCCGGCTTGAACTTGCCGGGTCACGCGACGCTACGCAGCTTGGTGGTGAAGGCGCAGCAACCTGCTTTGGTTACCGAAGCCCTTTGCTGATGCGGAGCTTGCTCTTGGTAGTCCATGCACGCTGCCGCTAGGGGCAGTGCGGGGTCTTGGCACGCCGGTGCGCGGACGCGGCCTTGTCGTGCTGGTGTAGGAAGCAAGGGAACGCCTTCTTGGGGCCGAGGAATTTCTTGGCAGCTTCTTTCTTGTCGCGCGGGTATTGGATGCGGTGGGTCGCGTCCAGGAGCTGTGCACCTTGGAGCCAGGGCGCCGTCTTGGGGGAGAGGTGGCGGAGGCGCCCCCTGAGCCGCATCGCCCATGCCTGACGGAGGGCGAGGCAGCGAGAGGGATGGCGCAGGGGAGCCCCCTGTGGTGCTGACGAGCTCGGTGATGCGACCGAGCCATTATTCGTAGAGGTCGTCGACGGGGCGGTAGCGCAGGAGCTCACGTGCCAGGAGCAACATGGCCTGCGCGTCCGTGGGGGCGCGACGAGCGTGAGACGATGAACCAGCTGGGGTCAGCGACAGAGTGGCGGTGCGGCCTTCCCGCCGCAGCGAGGGGTGCAGCGAAGATGCTTGCTGCTCGTTCCCTGCTGGGCCGATGGTGGTGTTGGCGGCGGGCGACGGAGAATGACGAGGAGGCCTGCCGATAGGAGCCGTCTGGGCGACACAAGCGGCGAGAGCAGCCCGACGCTCAGCGCGGGCTCGGCAAGCGTCTGCAATGGATGCGACGAAATGATGAGACGCAGATCAGCAGAAGGAAGATTTTGGCGCACCCCTACCTGGCGCGCCAAATGTCGGATATCGGGTTCTGGCAAAACCCTTAAGGTTCGAACTCTGGGGTGATCACAAAGATTTCCTCATACCGATTCACGCCCTCAGACTCGTCGCGATCCCTAAACTATATCGATGAACTCACAGCACAAGAGACACAAGGTTTATACTAGTTCGGGCCACCATTGTGGTGTAATACCCTACTCCAGTGTGTGGTGTGGTGGATTGCCTCTTGGGCCGATGATGAACAGTACAAGGGGAGAACAGCCTCACGAGCAGAGGTGTTCTTGTGGTGGCGTGATGTTCCTCTTGGGCCGGATTCGACCTATTGCCCGATCCTCCTCCTACTATGGTGGCCAGCCCTATTTATAGAGGCCCTGGTCCTCTTCCCAAATATTGAGTGGGAAGGGATCCAACAACGGCCATTTCAAAAGGGGACAACTAGTACAAGCTATCCTGACTAAAGGTGGTCTTCGTCTACCAAAGGTGCTGGTGATGATGTCGTCTTGGGCTCCACGGTGACCTCCGTCCTACCGCTCTGCTGGTCTTGGTCTCATTGCACCAATATGGAAACCTTTGCCTGATGCCTCGGTACTCTGCGCCTGCGCTTGCCCCCTTTGCAACAAAGAGGAAACGAGGACACTACGCGGGCAGGCGCCCGCCCAGCGCCCGCCTGGCCTTGATCGTCAAGGCTTGCGTCATGGGCACCTCGCGAGGTACCTCTTGCCTTGATCTCTCCGCCTCCTCGCGAGCCCGCCTGGTGAGGCCACCCCTGAGGAGGCCTTGTGTTGTCCGCCCTGCGATGCTTGCCCCTCGCGAGGGTCTTGAGTGCTTTGGTTGATGAAGATGGGCCGCACTGGGCCACCGACTGAGCCATGCTATGGGCCGCAGGCAGGAAAATCTGGGGACCCTCGTTCCCAGAATGCCAACAAGTACCTTGCATTGAACTCTCCGCCCCTCAGGAGCCAGCCTGAGGAGGCTAATCCCCTCGGGGGTCTTGGCGGTGTCCGCCTCGCGAGGCTTAGCCCCACGCGAGGGCCTTGTGTTGTTGATGTTGAAGCTGGGCCGTACCAGGGCATCTATGGAGCCATGTGGTGGGCCGCAGGCAGGCAGGGTTGGATACCCCCAAATCTAGAACACCGACAGTAGCCCCCGGACCCAAGGCGCGCTCGGACTTGGCTTCCAGGCGAAGCCAAAGGGCAAGTGCGGAGTGTCGCAGGCCCTAACCGCCTGCGGCCTAGATGACACATGGTGATTGATGGGACATGGGCGACTCCGCTTCCCCACGCTGCCTCGGCAACTGCTCGACTTGACAACTGCATGCTGCATGCAAAGGGAATCATCATTACTGGAGATTGTGGGAGGCCGACGATTTACCTTCTCCTGGCTATAAATGTGCGGGCGGGCGGAGCCCCTGCCCATCTCTCCTTTATCTTTCTCGCGCCTGCTTTTTCTTCTCCATCTTGCTCCCATGGCGTCGCCGAAGAGGCTTTTAGCAGCCAAGAAGGGGAAGGCCTCCAAGGAGGGGCCAGCCTCTCCTCCTCCCAAGAGGGGTCGCGGACGTCCCTGCAAGCACCCTGCGGTCCCTTCGGCGACATCCAGGGGGCGCGGGTGCGCACCCCCCGGAGGCGGTGTTGCTCATGGCGCCTGCGACAGCACCTCTTCTCGCGGCGGGGGTCACCAGCTTCGGTGCAGCCCCCATGACGAAGGGAGGCGCGTTGTGATCATGCGCCCGCCTCGGTCGCGCTTCTCCTTGCTGGACGTGCTCCCTGAGTTCATAGTGTGGTCGGGGAGCCCGGCCGGTACCTCGCTCCGGCTCCCGCGCTTCTTCTCCGGCGAGCTTCCTTCTTCGGGGCTCGATGGCCTCTGGCTGCACGCGGACGGGTGCTGCAGCAGAGCCTCATGGGTTGGTAACGTGGTCACCACCATCGGCAGCGTGGTCCTAACTCGCGGCTGGCAGACCTTCGCCCGCGCGCGTGGCTTGGGCATAAGGTGCACCCTCCACTTCAAGTACGACGGCCTGGCGACCCTCTACGTGAGGGTGTTCAGGGAGGACGGCCGCCGCATGGGGTGCTTCCTAGAGGGTGGCAGCGACAACGACGGTGGCGACGACGAGCTTGGTCTCGGCGGCGCGCGCTCCTCCTCCCAGAATGGTAGCTCTTCCTCGGACGAGAGCTCGAGCAGCGGTGGCTACGATCGGCCTCCGCGTCGTTGTGCTCGTGTCGAGGGCCGATGGTTCATCCTACCGCGGCGCCCCAGTGAAGCTGGAGAGGAGCCCGCGTGAGGCTGTGGGCCAGCAAACTTGGACTCAAGGCCAGCACCTTGAGGTGCTGCTTGAGGATGCGGTGCTGGTGCCGGGTTCGCATGCCTTCGAGTCCTCCTTGTTTAGCCTTTCCTTTCTCCTGTAATTCGAAAAAAAAGATGGTGTACCCCGCTGGGGTGTGTAATGAACCATGGCAGTTATGCCCTTATGCTATGCTTGCTATCTTGATGTTGTGTCCTAATGTTTGTGCTCTGGGTAGGCAAGGGTGGGATAACTTAGCTTGGTATGTACGTAATAGTTTGCCGCCTCACGAGGCTTGGCCTCAGGTACACGATGGGGCCCCCCTTCCTGTGGGGTCGTGAGGTCTCAAGAACTGCTGAGGAGCCGCTGCAGGGCTGCTCCCGAAGGAAAGGAAAAAGCGGTCGAGTGGCTCACTCCCTCTTACATGAGCCCCCTATTATAGATTAGCTTGGGCTTGACGCACCTCATCTCCCTGCCCGAGAGGCACATACATGAGGGGTGCTGGTACCCGTGAGCTTGATCGAGGGCTCCTCGCGAGGACGAGGCCGAAACACAAGGGTTCGGCGTGGTGTGTGCGCGCAAAGGCATGCCTGAGGGGCACACACCTGCCTAGCCCCACGCGCGAGGTGCGCGAGAGGAAGCGGTGGGCGACTGCCGCCTCCTTCACGCCCTCAGGCAGAAACAACTCAGGAAGAAAGCAACTCGAGGAGCCAGAGTTCGAGAATACCAAATCCATTGAAAGGTTACTAAAAACACTGCAAGCAACTTCGGAAAGCAAATGAACAGCCGCGTCCGGCACCTAAACTAGTCTTCTCACCAGCGCGGAGCTAAGTGCTGCCAGTAAGACGTGGGAGGGAGCCCCCATGAGACCCCAGGGCGACTATCAGGAGACTCCGGGGCGTGTACAACCCCACTCATTATTACGTGAGAGTGTCACGAGCGGAGACCTTCATAGGCCGGAGCCTTGCTTCACAGGACGGAGCCTTTCTTCAGGGGTAGAACTTCCGGAGGTGCTGGATGTTCCATTCTTTCTGGATGGGGACCCCGTCCTGTGTCTCCAGGCATGCGGCACCAGGCCTGGAGACACGGGCAATCCTAAACAGGCCCTACCACATGGGAGAGAGCTTGTGCAGCCCCTCCCTAGAGAGCACCCGCCTTAGGACGAGGTCGCCCACCTCTAAAGTCCTGGAGCGGACGCTGCGGTAGTGGTACCGCCGCAGCGCCTGCTGGTCCTCGCCGCCCGGAGTGAGGCTTGACAGCGGCGTTCCTCCCCCAGCACGAGATCCATCCCCCGCATGGCATTCTGCTGCATCTCATCGAACACCAAGACTAGGGATGGCAATGGGGCCCCATAACCGCCAAACCCGTGGGGATTTCATCTATTAGGGGGTGGGGATGGGCGAAAAACATCCCCATGGGGATATCTACCAAACTAATTTATTCCCCAGAGGGTACAACGGGGATGGGGACAATATCCTATTCCCCAGACCCAATACCCATCAGGGACCCGGTTAGTAACCGTGACACTGCGGGCAACCTTAAAATATTCACAAACAAACTTGCGAAAACAAAAAAAGCTCTGGAAAAAACCTTAAACCTATCTCACATCCTCACCTCAGCTGCCACCATGACCAAGGAGTCAATACGACCTAGATAGGCATTAGCAGGACAAGGACAATACCATGTATGTATGTTGATTTTAGGGTGTCATATTATGTATATGAGTATTTGTTTATGGGGATGGGGACCCTAATGGGGCTCCGTTCCCCAGTGGGGCATGGGTATGGGGAAATTTCATCCCCAGTCATGTAAACGGGGATGTGGATGGGATGATAGGGAATAGATGGGGATGGGGATGTTGTAGGTATCCCCATAGGGGATTGTCCCCATTGCCATCCCTAACCAGGACCTGCGTGGAGCGATGCTTGACCTCGTGAGGGAGAACCCTCTTCTGCTCCGTAGACGAGGAAGAACGGCGTTTCTCCTGTTGGCTTGGACGCGGTAGTGTGGATGGACCACATCACGGACTGCAACTCGTCGAGCCAGCCCCTGCCGCAAGCCTCGAGCTTCTTCTTGAAGGTCCGGGTCTTGAGGCCCCTCAAGACTTCCGTATTGGCCCTCTCAGCCTGTCCATTGCTCCGTGGGTGCGCTACTGAGGCATAGCAGATCTGCGTTCCAAGGTTAGCACAGTATGTTTTGAAAAGGTTGCTAGTGAACTGAGAGCCGTTGTCGGTGATGATGCAATTGGGGACCCCAAACCGGCTCAAGATTCCCTTGATGAACTGGACGGCCGATCCAGCTGGGCTGATGTGCACGGCTTCTACCTCCGCCCACTTGGTGAACTTGTCAATGGCGACGTAGAGGTATCGGTAGCCCTTGGCGCCCAAGGGAATAGTCCCAAGATGTCCAGCCCCCAAACCATGAATGGCCATGTGAGCGGGATCGTCTGGAGGCCCTCTGCGGGCTGGTGGATCTGCTTGGCGTGAAACTGGCATGCTTCACAAGAGCGCACCAGCTCTATAGCGTCGTTGAGTGCGGTGGGCCGGTAGAAGCCGTTGCGGAACGCCTTGCCCACTAGAGTGCGCGACGAGGAATGATGTCCGCCTTCCCCACCATGTATGTCCGCTAGTAGCTCGAGCCCCTGTTCCCTGGAGATGCACCGCAATGAAACGTCATTGGGCCTCTTGCGATATAACTCACCATCCTTGATGCAGTATGCGGTGGCTTGACGGGCCATGCGCTCGGCGTCCTCCTCCTTCTCTGGCAGGGTCCCTTGAAGCAAGTACGCCTTGAACTATTCAGTCCAACACCCCCCCTGAGGCTCGATCGCGAGCAGCATGCGGGCTCCCGAGGGGTGACCACAGGCTGGGGCGCCCGTCTTGGGTGCCTGTGATAAGTCCTACGGAGGTGGTACTGGAGTCGTGATGTGGGGGGTCGCGGACGGCTTGAAGAGCCGCTCCTCAAACACCCCTGGCTCCTGAGGGAGCGTGCGAGAGGCTCTTTTGGCGATGCCGTCTACTTCCTTGTTCGTCCCGCGTGGCACGTGCTGCAGCTCCATGCCCATGAACCGCTTCTCCATCTTGCACACCTCCTCTAGGTATGCCTTCATGTGCTCATCCTTAGGCGTGTACTCCTTGTTGGAGAAGTTGACGAGAAGCTGAGAGTCGCCCTTGATGGTGAGGCGCTTTATTCCCAGCGCGGCCGCGGCCCTAAGTCCGGTGAGCAAGCCTTCAAATTCTGCAATGATGTTGGAGACCTTTTCGCCCTGCTGAAAATAGAGTTGCACTGCGTAACAGAGCTTGTCCTTGGTGGGTGAGATGAGGATGGCCCCTGCTCCTGCGCCTTGTCGCACGAACGCCCCGTCGAAGTACATGATCCATCCGTACGGCTCTTCGTCTCCTGGCAGGAGGGAGCAGTCCTCGCCTACTCCATGGTCGGGAGCGTCGGTCCACTCGGCCACGAAGTCCACGAGGGTCGCGCCCTTGATGACCCTGGTGGTGCTGAACTCGAGATTGAATGCCTGAAGCTCAATGTTCCATTCCGCAACCCGCCGGCTGCATTCAGGCTCCGGAGCACCCTCAAGTGGGTACGCTGAAACAATTTTGATGGGGTGGCCTTGAAAGTAGTGGCATAGTTTCCTGGAGGCAACTAGAAGTGCAAGCAAGAGCTTCTGAGGCATGGGGTAGCGTGCCCGGGCTTCCCTCAGTACCGTGTTGACGAAGTAGACAGGGTGCTCGACGAGGGGGAGGCATCAGCGGAATCTTGTTCTTCACGAGGGCACAGGTCCTCCATGGCCTCACGAGGCCCGCCCTCAGGAGCCTCAATAGCCACGAGATCAATCGCGGCTTCAACGGGAATGTCGACCACCGTGCCGGTCGAGACTCTAGATGCCTCGCCCTAAGGGTGTTGCGCCTTGCTTGACGGTTGTGCATCCTGCTGAGGTTTCTTGATTGGGCGTTCCTTCCTTAGTGCCACCAGGGTGGCGCTGGCTGAGTGAGGGGTTGCTGCCAGATAGAGTACCAAGGGCTCGAGAGGGCGCGGTGCCACCATTACTGGCAGGCTGGTCAAATATCTCTTGAGGTCCTGGAAGGCTGCGTCTGCATCCGGGGTCCACTCGAACGGCCCCTTCCTCTTTGTCAGCTTGAAAAACGGGAGGGCGCGCTCCCCCAACTTGGAAATGAAGCGCCCAAGTGAGGTTATGCAGCCCGCCAACTTCTGCATCTCCTTTAGGGTCTGCGGGGGATTCACGTCCTCTATCGCCTTGACCTTCTCCTGGTTGGCCTCGATACCTCTGTGTGACACCAAGAAGCCCAGTAGCTTGACAGAAGGGACCCCGAACACACACTTCTCCTGGTTAAGCCGAAGATCCACCTTGCGTAGGCTGGCGAACGTCTCCTCCAGGTCTTCTATCAGAGTCCTGGACTCCCGAGACTTCACCACTATATCGTCAACATAGGCCTCTGCGTTCCTCCCGAGTTGCGAACCCAGGGCGATATGCATCAACCGCTGGAAGATTGCCCCGGCATTATGCAGCCCGAAGGGCATGTAGGTGTAGCAGTACACCCTGCATGGGGTGAGGAATGCCGTCTTCTCGACATCCTCCACGGCCATCTTGATCTGGTGGTAGCCGGAGAAGGCATCCAGGAAGCACAACAGGTTGCACTTGGCGGTGGAGTCGACGATCTGGGCGATGCAAGGGAGCGGGAAGGGATCTTGCGGGCAGGCCTTGTTGAGGTTGGTGAAGTCGACACGCATGCGCTCCTTGCCTCCTTTCTTGGGGACGATAACGGGGTTCGCCAGCCACTCTGGGTACCGTACTTCTCTAATGACCCCTGCGGCTTGTAGCTTACGGGTTTCCTGGATGATGAAGGCCTGCTTCTTGGTGGACTGGCGGCGAGCCTTCTGCTTCACTGGCCGCACATTTGGACATACCCTCAGGTGGTGCTCGTTATCCCCCTTGGGACCCCAGCCAGGTGTTTGGATTCCCAAGCGAATACATCCTTGTTGGCTCGCAAAAAGTTGATCAATGCCTCCTCCTGATCCTGAGGGAGGCCAGCCCCTATGGTGAAGGTGGCGCTGGCCGTCCCATCCTCACAGACCCGCACTTGCTTCGTCTCGGCTCGGTCTTGGGAGAACAACTGCTTCTTCTTTGCCGGCGCTGCTTCTGGGGCCTCCTGACCCTCCTTCTCACCGGGCAGCGCGGACGGGGCTGTCCTCAAGGCGACTTTGAGGGCCTGCAACGCACCTTTGGTGTCCCCCGCCACCGTGAGGACACCGTTGCTGCCAGGCATCTTCATGAGGTGGTACGCGGGGTGGGTTGCAGCCATAAACTGGGCCAAGGCCGGGTATCCCAGAATAGCATTGTACGACATGTCGATCTTGGCAATGTCAAAGTCGATGAGGTCGGTGCGGTAGTTGTCATGGGTCCCGAAGGTGATAGGGAGACGGATCTACCCCAAGGGCCTGGTGGAGCCACTGCTGACCCCGGAGAAAGGCTTGGAGGGGCGGAGCCGGCTGAGCGGCACGTGGAGCAGGCCGAACGCCTCTGGGGAGAGCACATTGAGGCCGGCTCCGCCGTTGATGAGGGTCCTGGTGATCGCCACATGGCAGACAGTGGGGGTGCAGAGCATTGGGAGCGCGCCTGCTCTTGCCGTGGCGACGGGGTGATCCTTGGGGCCGAAGGTGAGGTCAGCTTTGGGCGCCGCCCAACCCGGGGGAGCCGCCGAGCTCACCTGAGTGGCGCCTATCCACCGGTAGAACTGCTTGATGTGGCGGTCGGAAGGTGATGCCTGCGAGCCACCTAGGAGAGCTGCGACAACCGGGGGCGCCGGTACCGCGTAGTGGGCGAGGAAGAGGTCGCGCAGCTCCTCCGAGGAGGCCACAGAAGATGTTGGCAGGTTGAGCAACAAGGCACGTGGTGCGCCTACAAGGGCCATGGGGAGCCAGTTGGCCTTCACCTTGTCGTCTCCGCCAGCCGCCCAAACTGCCTCCTCGTATGCTTGAAGAAAGGGGGCCGGATCTGCCGCGTCATCGTAGCGCGGCGGCATCTCCGGTCGGAACTTGGGTGGCCATTGCACCTGCCGCAGGGATAGGGTGAAGCAGCGCAGCCCCGGTGCTTCTTCGGGAACGCATGTCGACGGGGCCGACAGAGGAGCGCCCGCCATAGGGGTCAGTGACATGATCTAGAGGTCGAGGAGGAAGATTCCGATGCACCCCTACCTGGGGCGCCAAATGTCGGATTTAGGGATCCGCAAACCCTTGAGAGGTTCGAACTCTGGGGTGCGTGCGGAGATCTCAACCTACCCAGCCTGCCTACTCGCGATTCTCTTAAGCCTAGCGCGTCGAGCTCAAAGGGACACAAAGACACAACAGTTTATACTGGTTCGGGCCACCGTTGTGGTGTAATACCCTAATCCAGTGTGGTGTGGTGGATTGCCTTGTAGGTTGCGGACGAACTAGTACAATGGATGAACTAGCCTCAGGAGGTGAGGTGTTCTTGAGCTGGTGTGGTGGTCGGGTGAGAATGGATATGATCCCCCTCTATGGTGGTGGCTAAGTCCTATTTATAGTGGCCTTGGTCCTCTTCCCAAATATGAGCGGGAAGGGATCCCACAATGGCCGGATTTGAAAGGGGACAAGTAGTACAGTCTATCGTGACAAAAGTAGTCTTCACCTGCGAAAAGTCTCTGGTCGTGACGCTGCGGTGGGCTCATCGATGACCTCCGTCCTGTCCTCCCGGTTGTCTTGGTCTCATTGCACTAGAATGGAAATCTTTGGCTGATTCCTCGGGACTCCGTGCATGTGGCTTGCCTCCTTTGCACCGAAGAGGAAACCTGCGCTCTGCGCCCGCCTGGCCTTGGTCGTCATGGCTCACGTCAGCTGAGCCTCGTGAGGTACCTTGCATAGAACTCTCCGCTCCTCAGTAGCCAGCCTGAGGAGGTCGATCCCCTCGGGGGTCTTGGCGTCATCCGTCTCGCGAAGCTTGGCCCCTCGCGAGGGTCTTGTGTTGTTAATGCTAAAGTTGGGCCGTACCAGGCCGTCTATGGAGCCACATAGTGGGCCGCAGACAGGCAGGGCTGGATACCCCGGAATCCAGAATTCCGACAGTAATATCATGTTATGTTTTGGGGGTCTTTGTTCTACTTTTCATGGTGCTATTTGTGGTAAAAGAAGAAGCTAAATTTTTTGTTTGCTAGAAAAGTAGAAAAAATTCTAGAGACGAAAAACTTTTTCTCTCTGCCCAAAAATCAATTTTTGATCTCTAAATTTTTGGTCTACTGCTGGAGATGCTCTAAGCGCTCATAGCGCACAGTGTTAATATTTGAGTGATATAGTGTGTTCTCTTTAATTTGGGTGGAAATTAATTGCACTTCTTTCACACACAAATTTTGTCCGACTCCGGTGAGGGGGTGGCGATGATGGCGGTGTGTCATCGGCTCGCTTCAATGTTTGTAATTGTTGCTTAGGTGATTCACGGATCTAGTTGTAATTTCTGTTACCTCTGGAGTTCTCTGCACTGTCATAATTGATTATGAATAGATGGGAAATTTCACACCCCAGAATATTAAGGTCAGCTAAATATATAGTTGTATCTAAAATCAATGCGAAATGTACATGCAATGTTTTCTTCTTAAGCTTTAGCGGGCCCATGTGGCCATGTAAATTTCCTGGTTGAGTCACTAAACTTGGAACAAATTGTGCAGTCGGTCTGGTCAAAATTCGAGACTTCGAAATTTAGCGTTTATTAAGCCGTGGCTTACTCATCACTTCCAATCTCCCCTTCACTTGATCATTCAGCTGGCGTGGCAACCAGTTAAAGATGGATGGCCCAAATGGGCGTCTGACACTGCGGTAACAGAACAGGCCATGCATACGCCGCCAAGCTAGGTTGCCATCATGGACGACCAGCCGATCGATCCGGACACGCCCGAAAGCTAGACTAGCCGTACGTCAACACATAGGGGCTCTGTGTTAAAAAAAACACATAGGGGCTCTACCCGTGCAGAAGATATCTAAAGAGACAAACCTCGACCATGACACGGTAGCACGTTCCCCACGACACGTCTTCACTCTTCACACATGCTTGTAGGCTTGCGTGCATCACTCACATCGTCGCGGTCCAACGGTTCGCCTGCGGCAAATTTGATAATTTTGACTCGTGGACGAAATCATTTCATAAAATGAATTGTCCTTAAAATATTTCACTCAGCTGACCTTTTTGATTGGCGTCCGACACGAAGGCGTCACACTACACTGTGCAGCGCCTGATTGACAGGCGTTGCACGCCTAGCCAGCGTCGTATCCGGGTGATCCCAAAAATTACTAAGTCAATTTGCAGCGCCTAAGAGCTAGGCGCCACACTATACAGTGTAGCGCCTAGCTACTAGGCGTTGCACTAGTGGTTGCACTACAAAATGAAGCAACCACTAGTGCAACGCCTAGGGGCTAGGCGCTATACTGTATAGTGTGGCGCTTAGCTTTCAGGCGTTGCACACTGACTTAGTAATTTTTAGGCAGTTCGGGGTGCGACACTGGCTAGGCGTGCAGCGCCTGTCAGTCAGGCGTTGCACAGTGTAGTGTGGCGCCTTCGTGTCGGGCGCCACTCAAAAAGGTCAGCTGAGTGAAATTCTTTTAGAGACAGTTCATTTTGTGAAATGATTTCAATCAGAGGTCAAACATGTACCTGCATCTGCTTTCTTTTCCTCCTGCGATCTTTAAGTTCTCCGTTCGTGGAAAAGGTTAAAAAAATCAAGTTGTTAATTTTCCTTTTATAAGAAGCATAAGAGTATAGACGCTCACATACACGCATATATGCTCACCCTATCAATGAACGTCTGCACACATCCGACCTATATGAGCACCTTCGAGAAAGTAGCCCGATAGGTCTTGATATTGATAAAGTCATCACCGGCGCATCGCTGTAGACGGGAAGACCACCTCCCATTGAAAGAATATTCTGGCTTTCTAGACACATATGTGTTAAATCCAGGTTCCATCCCCGGCCGGTTCGGGGTACAATCACACTTCTAACCGTCTAGTGGCAAGTTGGTTCTCTTTACATTGCCAAATTTAGTCACGGTTCGCATGTTTGACTTTCCACCTTGTTTTTCGGTGAAAAAATATACTAAACCAGCATGCAAAAGCTAAACTAATATCAGAGGTTGTAAAAAGAACTGCTTGAGCCGGCTGCTCTATCATCTGAGAGAACCTGAAATCACTGAATGCATTGTTGTTGAAACACGCGACTTGCACGGAAAGCTTGTCAATTGTTCCTTTGTTGCATCATCGTTATAAGAAGACTAGGAACATAAAAATGAAAGATGATAGAGAACCTCTGACCGAAACACACATGGTGTTGTTATCGTTATCCTTGCCGAGACATGTCGAGGGTCGGACAACCCGATTGCATGCCGACCCACTGGACAAAAACACTATGGACGCCTAGGTGATGGTTCCATGGGCCACGATGATCAGGCCCTGCGATGCCCGATAGGTCTTCACGGACGAAGGGGTCGAGCTAGGTCTTTTCTGCCGTATGTCCTCTCTAGAATTACATATGCTTGTAGGGGATACACAGTTCGTGTTCTGTTATATGCACTCTTCTTTTTTTTGCATGGTTGTGTTGTATGTAACTAGGAGTACATTCTTTTCCTTTATTTTGGTATCGCATTCTTAACTTGAAAAAGAAAAATGAAAATTATATGTATCATTGTTAACAAGGTCCATTGCTTTAATGACAAAAGGTAGTCATCGTCAGATCACTATGAGCCCACTAACATTTTCATGGTGGATATACCGACGCGATGGATAAACCCGAACGTCTTAGTGCCTCATGTTTTTTTAGCAACCGACATGAGTTCTGCCTTTTCATTAAGAAAAGAAACACTGCCTGAAAATTGATACAATTTGGATATCCGCACACACTAGTCCCGAGACTGCGCACTAACCGAGCCGATGACCCTTCCACCCAAGTAACCAGAGACGACAATACAATTCAATACCAAATTCGAAGCCGCCGCTTCGGCGTCCACACTGGCGCCGAGGCTATGGCTCTGCCGCCCAACTAACCAAAGCCAACACCCTAGTCACAGGAGATTTTTGTAGCCACCGCTCCGACTTCCACACCGATCCCAGGTTGCGAACCAACCTAGTCGAAAGCTCTTTTGCCCAAGCAACCAAAGCCAACACAACACGCAAGAGATTTTTAGAGCCGCCGCTTTGACTTCCATACCGGCCCGATGTCGCTCTCGCCTAGCAGATGATGAAGCTACGAAGCCACATGAGGAACCGCCAATAGACAAAAGACCGGACATCCAAGGCATCGCCCCCAAGGGGGAAGCGACGAGGACTGCAGCTGATGCCCCTCCAATCAAGGCCGAAGCTTGGGGTTTCACCTGGAGAGCTCATGACCGAGATGATGAGGGAGGTGAGGCGCTCCACGATGACGCCTCCAAGGAGGGAACTACATCCTAGCACTAGTAGAAAAAGGGCCTCATGTTCAACTCTTTAGTCCCTGTTTGTAATAGAACCGGCACTAATGTGACCATTAGTGCCGGTTCCAACGGCTAGGTGGGTTGCTCTCATTAGTACCGGTTTGTGGTGAACCTTTAGTACCGGTTCGTGCCACGAACCGGTACTAAAGAGGTGGTGGCAGGCTGCAGCCCCACCATGACCTATAGTATCGGTTCATTCCACGAACTGGGACTAGAAGTTCACCTTCAGTCCCGGTTCGTGTAACCAACAGGGACTACAGATATCACTATATATAGTGCTTCTTCCAGCCTGAGCCGAAGCGCTCTATTTTTTCCCTCATTTCTGTTTTCTTTCCCTCTTGCTCGAGCTCACCTCCATTTTTGCCAAAATTTTCCAACATTTGAAGGCATCCCATCCATCCAAGTGATCACAAAGGTTAACAACCTTGTCCTTCATCTATCATTGCTATATTAGCTCTTGCAATGCTTTATAAGTATAGTGATTTGTGGGTTTTAGTTTGGGAGGAATTATATGTGGTAGTTTATTTGATTTATATGCAATTTGAGGTCAAAATAACTCTTAGTTTGCATATGTAGGTGTGGTTTACTTAGTGCCTTCCCGTCACCGTCCTAAACACCGTCGATCGCCCGCACCGTCCCGTTGCCGGCACCACCTTGTGGTGAGCCTCTTGTTTTTATCTTTTTAATATAACAAAAAGTCATGTTTGTGTTATTTAGATATGTATTTACTTGTATAATTATCTTACCCGTACGTTGTTTGTTATACATAGTGCCATGGTTTCGATATCCGTCCCCGTCGGCCCTCGTCCGGGTTATGATTCGGATGTGGTATATTCTCTTTTATAACTATTTGTTGCATTTTGTATTTATGAAAAATTATGCCCATCAAGTTGACATAGATATTTTTATCTAGGAGGTATGTGAACCGGAAATTCCAACCGACCCTATTGCCGAGAGGTTAAATTTACTTGAAAAAGAAAACGAGTATTTGAAAGAAAAATTGAAAAGAATTGAGGGGGGAAGATGGAATTGGAGTTGCATGTTGTCGATGTCGTCGATGATCACAAGATCAAGATGGAGAAAATGTGCTTGAAGATTAGAAAGGTTAGAAAATATGCCATCGATAGTGAGGCTTGGTATTATTGTACTGTTGGATCAATTTTTACCTTAGTTGCGATCTTGATCGCATTTATTGTTGCATTTAAATGCTTTAGCTAGAGAGTTATTTGTATGTTGTTTTATGAGAATAAGTGTTGTATGAACTTTATGTATGAACTTGTATTAATTTGGTCTTTTCGGTGTTGTGTAAATGAAGATGAGCCGGCAATGGATGTACGATGACCGATGCTCTCCCCGGTTCATTAATGGCGTGCATACTTTTCTGCTTGCAGCCGAGGCAAACAAGCGGGCGGATGGTTTTATGCCTTGTCCATGTGCTAACTGTAAGAATGATCTGAATTACTCTAAGTCAAGAACCATTCACATCCACCTGTTTGAGTCCGGTTTCCTGCCCCACTATAATGTTTGGACCAAGCACGGAGAAAGAGGGGTTATGATGGAAGACAAGAAGAGGAAGACGGCAGCTATCCTGGCCATGGGTTCCCTGAATACGATGGTATAACAATGGGGGAAGAAGCTGAGCCGGCAATGCGGGAAGAAGCTGAAGAAGAGGCATCAGGTGAGCCCGCTGATGATCTAGGTCGGGCCATTGCCGATGCAAAGAGAAACTGCGCAAGTGAAAAGGAGAAGAAGAAGTTGCGGCGCATGTTAGAGGATCACAAGAAAGTTTTATACCCGAATTGAGAAGCTGACAAGAAAAAGTTGGGCACCACACTGGAATTGCTGCAATGAAAGGCAGAGAATAGTGTATGTAACAAGGGATTTGGAAAATTGCTGATAATGTTAAAGAAGATGCTTTCAAAGGACAACAAATTGCCCGCAAGTACGTACGAAGCAAAGAAGGTTGTCTGCCCTCTAGGATTAAAGGTGCATAACATACATGCATGCCCTAATGACTGCATCCTCTACCGCGGTGAGTACAAGGATTTGAATGCGTGCCCGGTATGCGGTGCATTGCACTATAAGATCAGCCGCGATGACCCTAATGATGTCGAGGGCGAGCGCCCCAGGAAGAAGATTCCTGCCAAGGTGATGTGGTATGCTCCTATAATACCACGATTGAAACGTTTGTTCCAAAACAAAGAGCATGCCAAGTCGATGCAATGTCACAGAGAAGACCGTAAGAAAGACGGGAAGGTGAGAGTACCCGCTGACGGGTCACAGTGGAGAAAAATCAAGAGAAGGTACTGGGAGGACTTTGCAGGTGACGCAAGGAACGTATGGTTTGGTCTAAGCGCAGATGGCATTAATCCTTTTGGGGAGCAGAGCAGCAACCATAGCACCTGGCCTATGACTCTATGTATGTATGTATAACCTTCTTCCTTGGTTGTGCATGAAGCGGAAGTTCATTATGATGCCAGTGCTCATCCAAGGGCCTAAGAAACCCGGCAACGACTTTGATGTGTACCTAAGGCCATTAGTTGAAGAACTCTGAAAAAGGTGTACGTGCGTGGGATGAGCACAAATAGGAAGAATTTGACCTACATGCGTTGCTGTTTGTGACCATTAATGATTGGCCTGCTCTCAGTAACCTTTCAGGACAGACAAACAAGGGATACAACCCATGTTCAAGAATTCATCCAATTAACCGGTTAACTTGCCGATTAATCCCTACTCGTAGGGTCACCGAGTAGCCTATAAACTAATAAATCGTGCGATTAATTGATTAAATAGTCGACTAACTTGCTGATTAGCTGATTAATCCCTTACTCACCAGCCAACCGAGCAGCTACCAGTTAACGATTTCCTCAACAATGGATACAACGCATGCACGCACTGTTTGGATGATACCGACAGTATATATTTTGAGAATTGTAAGAAGAATGTGTACCTGGGACATCGTCGATTTCTTCCGAGCAGGCATCCCGTAAGAAAGAAAGGCAAGCATTTCAAAGGTGAGGCAGATCACCGGATGAAGCCTCGCCACTGTACCGGTGATGATTTACATGATATGATCAAGGATTTGAAGGTAATCTTTGGAAAGGGTCCTGACGGACAATCTGTTCTGAATGACGCTGACGTATGCGCACCAATGTGGAAGAAGAAATCTATATTTTGGGACCTGCCCTATTGGAAAGACCTAGAGGTCCGCTCTGCAATCGACGTGATGCATGTGACAAAGAATCTTAGCATGACCCTACTTGGCTTCTTGGGCGTGTATGGGAAGACAAAAGATACATCGAAGGCATGGGAGGACCAGCAACGTATGCACAGAAAGGACGACATACATCAGGGTCATGTCAGCTATGCTCTTACCAAAGAAGAGAAGGAAATCTTCTTTGAATGCCTGCTCAGTATGAAGGTACCGTCTGGCTTCTTGTCAAATATAAAAGGAATAATAAATATGGCAGAGAAAAAGTTTCAGAACCTAAAGTCTCATGACTGCCACGTGATTATGACGCAGCTACTTCCGGTTACATTGAGGGGGCTTCTACCGGAAAACATTGATTAGCCATTGTGAACTTGTGTGCATTCCTCAATGCAATCTCTCAGAAGGTAATCAATCCAGAAATCATACCAAGGTTGGAGAATGATTTGGTGTAATGTCTTGTCAATTTTGAGCTGGTGTTCCCACCATCCTTCTTCAATATTATGACGCACGTCCTAGTTCACATATGCAAAAAGATTGCCGTTCTGGGTCATGTATTTCTATACAATATGTTCTCCTTTGAGAGGTTCATGGGAGTCTTGAAGAAATATGTTCATAATCGTGCTAGGCCAGTAGGAAGCATCTCCTAGGGCCATGAAAATGAGGAGGTCATTGAGTTTTGTGTTGACTTTATTTCTGACCTTAAGTCGATTGGTGTTCCTGAATCATGGCATAAGGGTAGACTGGGTGGAAATGGCACGCTAGGACCGGATCAAATAATATGTATGGACGACCATTCTCTCACTGAAGCACACTACACAGTTCTACAAAATTCTACCTTGGTGGCTCCGTATATGGAGGAACACAAGAATATTCTAAGCTCCAAATACTCGGAGCAGTCTGAAAACTGGATTACACGTGAACAAACGAGGACTTTCGCCGGTTGGTTGCAGACACGTGCCATGCATGACATCGATATTGAAGATAACATGTACTTGCTGTCACAGTTACCATCTTCGAATATAATGACTTTCAAAGGGTACGAGATAAATGGGAATACATTTTACACGATCACCCAAGATAAAAAGGGCACCAACCAAAACAGTGGTGTCCGCTTTGATGCAGCAACCAGTAGGGGAAATGACACATATTATGGTTACATAGAGCAGATATGGGAACTTGAGTATGGACCTGATTTGAAGGTCCCTTTATTTCGGTGCAAATGGGTCAATATGACAGGAGGTGGCATAAAAGAAGACCCGTAGTACAGAATGACAACAGTGGATCTCAACAATCTTGCGTACGCAGATGAGCCATTCGTCCTAGCCAATGATGTGGCGCAGGTTTTCTAGGTAAAGGACATGTCTACCAAGCCGAGAAAAAGAAAAGATAAGGAAGCGAATACATCATACGATGAGCCAAAGCGCCACATAGTTCTTTCAGGGAAAAGAAACATCGTGGGAGTGGATGATAAGACAGACATGTCAGAAGATTATGAAAAGTTTCATGAAATTGCTCCCTTCAAAGTGAATATTGACCCAAGCATCCAGTTAAATGATGAAGATTGTCCATGGTTACGATGTAAAGGGACACACGCGAAGAAAATGTTTCACACCCAAAGACAGTAGGGAATCTTTGTAATAGTTAGGGTGCTTATGTGTTTTGCATTTGAAACGTGTACTTTTGTGCTTCGGACAAACACTGTCGGCGCTCTGGGAACGGGGGTCCCCAGACTTGCCTGCCTGCGGCCTGCGGCATGGCTCAAGGGGTGGCCCAGCATGGCCCATCTTCATCATCATGAGCTCAAGACCCTCGCGAGGGGCCAAGCCTCACGGGGCGGACGACAGGAGGCTTCCTTAGGCATGGCCTCGTCAGGCTGGCTCGCGAGGAGGCGGAGAGATCAAGGCGGGGTACCTCGCGAGGTGCCCATGACGCAAGCCATGACGACCAAGGGCGCCAGGCGGGTGCCAGCCCGCATAGTGTCCTTCTTTCCTCTTTCGTGCCAAGGGGGCAAACGCAGGCGAGAGCATCAAGCAAAGGTATCCATTTTGGTGCAACAAGACCAAGACCAGCAGAACGGCAGGATAGGAAGTCATCGTGGAGCCCAAGCCGGCATCACCACCAGAGCCTTTGGCAGGCGAGGACCAACTTTAGTCAGAATAAGTGTACTAGATGTTCCCCTTCAAAATGGCCAGTTGTTGGCGCCCTTCCCGCTCAATATTTGGGAAGAGGCCCTGGGCCTTTGCCTATAAATAGGGCTAGCCACCCACAAGGTAGGGGGAGAGAAATCAATCAGATCCTCACCTAGAAACCAGTAGAGAGAGCAACTGAACTCCCTTAGCAGTTCATTGCACCAGCCAAGAACAGACCCTCGCGAGGCTGTTCTTCCTTGTACTGTTCATCATCAGCCCAAGAGGCAATCCACCACACCACACACTGGAGTAGGGTATTACACCACAAGGGTGGCCTGAACCAGTATAAACCCTGTGTCTCTTGTGTTGTTCCTTTGATTGCTTAGTTCATAGCGAGGCGGTGAGGAGCAGGTAGGCAGAGGGCTAAATCTCCGCACGCACCCCAGTGTTTGAATCTACAGGGTCTGCCGGAACCCGAAATTCAACATTTGGCGTGCCAGGTAGGGGTGCGCTGGAATCTGTCTTCCACCGCCCTGTTCTTCACCGACCATCGCGTCCATGTCAGACGCTCGTCGGGCCCGCGCCGAGCGCCGAGCCGCTCTCGCTTCCCACGTCGCCCAGACGGCCCCCGTCGGCGGCCACCCCCGCCGTTCCCCGTCGCCCGCCGTCAACGCCGCCACCGGCCCGGCGGGGAACGAGCAGCAGGCATCGTCCCAGCACCCGTCCATGTGGCAAGACGGCCGCACCGCCACTCCCTCGCTCGCCCCGGCTGGTTCCTCGTCCCGCGCGCCTCGCGCGGCCACGGAGGCTCGGGCTATGCTCATCGCGGCAAATGAGCTCCTGCGCTACCGCCCGGTCGACGATATCTACGAAGAATGGCTCGACCGCGTCGCCGAGCTCGTCCGCGCCGCAGGGGGCTCCCCCGCGCCGTCCTTCTCGCTGCACCGCGCCCCGCCCTGCGCGGGCAATGAAGCTCTGGGGGCGCCTCAGCCGCCTCCCCCTCAAGAAGGCGCCCTGGCCCCAAGGCGCGTGGCCCCTGGACGGAACCCATCCCGTCTGGCGCCAACGCAGCAAGAGCGGAGCTGCCAAGAGGTTCCTCGTCCCCAAGAAGCTGCCCGAGTGCTCCTTGTTCCAGTCCGTCGCGACCATGCTCCGGTTCCAGCACGCCAAGACCCCGCGCTGCTCCCAGCTGCATTGCATGGGGGCCCGCAAACCAAGCTCCTCGTCACCAGAGGCCTCCCGTGGCCACAGCAGGCTACCGCGCCTTCACCACCGAGCTGCGCAGCGTCGCGTGGCCCTGCAAGTTCAAGCCAGACCTGCCCCCTCGCTACGACGGCACGGCCGACCTTGCGGAGTTCCTCCAGCTCTACGAGCTGGGCATCGAAGCCGCCAACGGGGATGAAAACGTCATGGTGAATTGGTTTCCCATGGCACTCAAGGACTGGGCCCGCACCTGGCTCCTGAACCTGGCCCCGGGCACGATCTCCTCCTGGGACGAGATGCGCACCCGTTTCATCACCAACTTCCAAGGTACTCGCGACCGGCCGCCTGCCGTGAGCGACATGCGCCGCATCAAGCAGCAACCAGGGGAGACCCTGCAGAAGTACATCCAGCGCTTCAACATCGCATGACTCAAGATCCCCAGGGTGATTGAGGAGGCCATCATCTCAGCCTTCTCCAACGGCGTGCATGACGTCAAGATGAAGGAGGAGCTGGCGATGCATGAAGATCTGTGCACTTCCTTGGAGCTGTTCAACTTGGCAACCAAGTGCGCCAGGGCTGAGGAAGGGCGCCTTTCCCTCCTCGAGCTGCCAGCCGCAGACCCAGAAGAGAAGAAATCCAAGGCCAAGGATGTGAAGCGCAAGGGGGCTGCCGTGCTCGCGGCAGAACCAGACACCAAGCGGGGCAGAGATCAGCCCGAGGCTTTCAAGGGCAGCCGGTACTGTGTGTACCACGACCTCCACACCCACAACACCAACGAATGCCAAGAGCTCCGAGCCGTGCGGGAAGGAAGGGTCGGCCGGCGCCCCGACCGCAATGATCGTGGCTACGGCCGAGGAGGAGGAAGGAACGCAGGACGCTGGGAATACCGCGGCCCTCGCCAAGGGTGGCGCGACCGACCTTGCGAGGATCACTGGCAGGATCAGCCTTGCGAGGGAGACTGGAGGGATCAGCCTCGCGAGGATCGCCCGCAAGGAAACGCAGGCCTCCCTCCACTGCCTCCGCAGCCTAGAAGAAACGAGGACCATCATCAGGACGAGGGGGCTGGGGGCTTCCAGGAGCCACGCGCGATCGCCTGCATCCTAGGTGGAGCTCAGGCCCCAGCCTCTCAGTGCATCTTCAAATAGTTTGCCCGCGAAGTGAATGCAGTCCTCCCCAAGCTTGAAGCCACGCGCCCCCTCAGGTGGTCGGCGTGCGCCATCACGTTCAGCTCAGCGGATCAGCTCAAGTGCGCGGCTACAGCCGGAGTCCTCCCAATGCTTTGCTCCCCAGTCATCAGTTACGTGCAAGTCACCACGACCCTCATCGACGGCGGGGCAGGGCTCAACGTCTTGTCCGTGGAAACATTCAACAATCTCCAAGTGCCTTACGATCAGCTTCAGCCAACCAAGCCTTTCTCTGGAGTCACCGACGGCTCCACAGTCCCAATCGGGCAGGTCCGCCTCCCTGTCACCTTCGGAGCCCGCAACAACTACCGCACCGAGCTCATTGACTTCGACGTCGCCCACATCTTCCTACCATACCATGCCATCCTCGGCTACCCAGCTCTCGCCAAGTTCATGGCCATGACTCATCACGGCTACAACGTCCTCAAGATGCCAGGAAGCGGTGAAGTCATCACGATGCCCTGTGAAGAAAGAGACACAGTGTGCTCCCTGGAACGAGCTTTTCAGGCCGCGTCACTTGAAGACCCAGATCGCGGGAGCGGGAGGCTCCCCGAAGCAGCTCCCAAGAAGAAGAAGACATCGCCAGGCCCGACCACTCAGGAGGCAGGCCCCTCAGGGTCTGCGCCTACTCAGGGGGCACCTCCTTCTGTCGCATAGGGAGGCGCACGCGGCGCCCTCCTCAAGCAGGGCTCGAGGGCTCCCCCCTGGAGGGCCACCGACCTTGCTAAGGTCACGAGGGAGGCGTTTGGGAACCACTTGGAGGCATGTTTCAGAGCGTGTTTCCCTCAGGAAGGAGCAAAGCGAGGAGGGCCAAGCCCTTAGGAGTTCGTCAGTCAGGTCACACAGGAGTTGCAGGAGTCAAGAGTCATGAGTGGCAGCCGCCGCTTACCCGCCGCAGCTCCCCATCCAGGCGAGGATGGTGGGCTACGTGTCTGCATCGACATCCCAGGGCTCAACCGAGCCGCCTCCCAGGAGCGCTTCTGGCCCTCACGCGTGGGGCGCTGCGAAGGCCCACCCCACAGCTGCGTTCGCATGCCCTACGGCTTGCCGAACGCGGCTGCGGTGCGCCAGCGCCTCATGAGGGGCATCCTGGAGGCTCAGGAGGCCAGGCGTTCCGCAGTCCTAGCGGAGGGAGATGGTTTGCGAGGATCCACCAGCGCCTCCGGAGCCACCCGAGGCTCCTGGGCCTGGGGGCTCAAGAAGATTGGCTCCCACAGCCCGCTACGTCTGCTACTTCAACACCCCTTCATCGTCAACACTATCAGGTGACATCTTCCAAGTTTCATGTCCAGCTGGGAGCGCCCCCAGGGCTGCATCATTCCCAGGCCGCGTGGGTCCGTCCCTGCGGCGTGTATCCCTTTTGTTCGTGTTTTTAGCTTACCTTGTTGGGGGCGCCCTTCGGGCTGCATCATCCCCAAGTCGCTCGGGTCAGACCCGGCGACATGTATCCCTCTTGCGTTTATTCTCTGGCTATGCATTCGACCCATCATGCTTATTATTTGGTGCCTGTCTGTGGCACCCCTTCTTCCTTCGTGTCGGCAGCTTGCGCGTTAAAGGGGGGTACCTAAGCATCGCGACTCAGGGCTCCTACCGGCTCTCCAGCCCTCACCCTCTGGCTTTGTCCACGGCATCGCGCCCTGGCAAACCAGCGACGGCTGAGACTCGCTCGAGGGCCGGGACCCGAGGACGTAGAGCGTCGACATCTAACCAAGCTTGCGCGTTAAAGGGGGGGTACCTGAGCATCGCGACTCAGGGCTCCTACCGGCTCTCCAGCCCTCACCCTCTGGCTTTGTCCACGGCATCACGCCCTGGAAAACCAGCGACGGCTGAGACTCGCTCGAGGGCCGGGACCCGAGGACGTAGAGCGTCGACATCTAACCAAGCTTGCGCGTTAAAGGGGGGGTACCTGAGCATCGCGACTCAGGGATCCTACCGGCTCTCCAGCCCTCACCCCCTGGTTTTGTCCACGACATCGCACCCTGGCAAACCAGCGACGGCTGAGACGCACTCGAGTGCCGGGACCCGAGGACATAGAGCATCGGCATCTGGCCAAATTTGCAGGAACACAAGTTAAGGCCCAGTGCTAGGTGCAATCCGCATTGAGGTAGGGCCCCTTGAGTCCCGCACTGGCTCACGGGTGCCCAGATACACCTCCTCATGCCCTACCGTGCCGGCCACGTGTCAGGGCGGGGCTGTACACACCCCGGGGGCTCCTCCCAGAGGGGAGCCCCCTCCCACGCACTAGTGGAAGCACCATGCTCCGTGCTGGCTGACGACACTACCGAGGAGCGGCTATGCCCGTACACATACGGAAGTGCTATGCTCCACGCTGGTGATAAACAACTGAGGGTGGCCCCGGCCGCATCAACCTTAGAGAGCCCCGAGCTCAGTGTCTGGCCTCATCGCAACGCCTCCCCTCGGGAGCGCCACGCGAGGGGGCTGGGCATGGGGGCTGCGCCTGGGTCATGCCCAGGCATACGCCACCCAACCAGGCCCTTCGGGCCTGGTTCGTCGCGCGTCTCTCCCCGAGCGGAGCCAAGGTACGAAGGCCGTTTGAGCGTCAAGGGGGACTCCTGAGCATCGCGGCTCAGGAGCCTAACTGGTCACGTAGCCCCTCACTCCTTAGTTCCGAAAGGCTAACGGCGGTTGAGGTATGCGTGGGGCCGGGCTCTGCAGACGTAGAATGGTAGATTCACCCACACATCTCACCTCCCTACTTGCTGTTCATGCGCCAAGGGGGACTCCTGAGCATCACGACTCAAGAGCCTAACTTGTCACGTAGCCCCTCACTCCTTGGCCCCGTCCTGGTTTCCGGTCGGGGCTAACGGCGGCTGAGGTATGCGCGGGGTCGGGCTCTGCCGGCGTAGAACATAAGCAAGTAGGAAGAGCACAAATTTCAAGCAATTCAAAAGCAAATATTACAGTCCATAACTGTTATCGCGGCATCAAACTCAAGTTTAAACGCCTCCCCGAGGCATCGTGCATGTTGCAGGAACTGAAAGTAGAACAGGAGCCACAGCGGAGTCATTCGTTGGCGACGGAGCTGCGCGGAGAAGGTTCGCCTTGTGGGGCCGTAGGACCGGCAGCGCCTCGCTTCGGCTTGGTGATGAAGGCCCGGAACTTCGACAGTAGAGCCTCCGCACGACCCTTCACGGCCTCAGCAGCGGCAGCGGCAAGCTCGCCGCACGCTAGCTCCAGCAGGCTATCGAGGTCGACGTTGGGATCGCGGAGGTAGACGTGGGTAAGGACCCGCGTCAGCGCTGCAGAAGACAGGACGCGCGCCTTGGCCTCAGCCGTAGGGCCAAGGCCAAGGGTGACATCTTCAAGAGCATGGACCATGAAGGAGAGCAGCTTGGCGGGGCTGTCCTCGGCGCCGGCCAGCGAGCTTTCCAGGCCGCTGTCGTAGAGCGACTTTAGCAAGCCACAAACCTTCACCTCCGTCTCTTTGAAGGCCTCACGGTCCTCGGCAAGGACCCGAGCCTTGCCCTCCAGCTCGATCTTCCATGCCTCCAACTCCTTCTCCAGTACACCCAGGCGGTCGCGGCGCTTGTTAAGCTTAGCGTCTCGGTCCTTGATGGCCGCCTCGCGAGCCTTCAGGCTTTCTTCCTTCTCCTGGCGGATGCGGACCTCCTCGGCAAGCTGGTCCCGCAGGCCCTGCAGTTCGCTCTCCAACGCCTGGCAACGGCCTTGGGCATCGGCCGCCTCCCTCAAGGCGGCGTCGCGAGCAGCCTTCGCCTCAATGACGGCCAGCTTCTCCTCATCGCAAGCCGTCAAGGCCTGAACCAGTGCCGCTCGAATCGAAGCGTCAGAGCGGATCCAGCTAGAAGCCAGCTCCAAGCGCCCGGCCACCAAGCGAGGGTCGGCGCCCAGAAGATCTTGCCGCAGCCGGTCCAGCTCGGCAGCAGTGCGATCCAAGACGGTGGAAGGGGTCGGAGAGACAGCAGTTGGTGGAGTAGGAGGAGAGGACGGCAGCGTAACCACAGGCGGGACCTGCTGCACCCTGACAGCTGTGGTGACAGTGTCAGGCAGGGATACCTCAGGAGTCGCTTGGGCCATGGGGGCTGAGCTCGCCCCAGCCAGCTCCACCAGGCCTCGCGAGGACGTCCGGGCAGGAGAGGCCCGTGCCTTGCAGCCACCTCCCTTCGTGGGCAGAGGTGCTGCCCCAGACGGAGCCTCAGGAGCCCCCTTCAGCTTCTCCGCTGCAGGCGCCAGCCTAGCCAAGAGATACAGACATCAAGCCTCAACGACAAAGCAAGGAACAAGACAAGAATCGAGCACTTACTCGTCGCCACTCGTGAGCTCGAGCAACCTCCGGCCGAACTTGAAGCCCGAGAGCTGGCTGCTGGGATCGGCCTCGCGAGGTTCGGAAGCAGGAGGCACGTCTGCAGATCGCCTCGGAGCCGGGGCAGACCCGAGGGGGATCAGCCCCGACCTGGCCTTCTTCGATATCGGGGGCAAGCTCCCGCCGCCCTGCTCGTCATCATCCTCGTCATCGCTCGGCGGCAGGCGGAGAGCGCGGGACCTGCACCGGGGGAGAGGCGCTCTCGACTCCCCATCGGTGGCCTCGGAGTCAGGCCCCCCTTCCCTCTCCTCTTCTTCCTCCTCTTTGCTGGAGTCGCCGAAGGACACGTTCACCGTCGCCTGGGCCGCCGGGTCCTCGGGAGCCACCACGGGCACAGGCCCGTCCCCATTAAAGACGGGCATGGAGTCGACCACCTTCTCCCAATCCTCTCAGAGAAACAGGGGTACAGGGGCGCCCTCCAGCCTCGCCACGTCCCCTCTGACCAAAGATTGGAGGACCGCGGCTAGATCTTCGTCGGCCAAAACTTCAGGGCTCAGGCGGGGCCTCCACAGCGGGAGCGAATACTTGTGAAGTGGGGCCACCTGATGCTCCAAGAACTCCCTCAGGAGCGAGGCGCCAATCAGCTTCACCGTCACCATATTCCCCGACCTCATATCCGCATCCATCTTCTTCAACACCGGCCTCACGTGAGGGTCCACGAGTTCCGCGCGAGACCAATCATTGGAGCTTGAAGGCTGCTCCGTGGGCAGAATCAGCCGAGGGTGGATGCACCTAGCATCCACCATGACCCACTTGCTCCTGAAATCCTCAATCCTCTTCCTGGGCTTCGAGATGGCATTGGAGCTGCCATACGCGATGAAGCTCGCGCACGCGGAGAGAGGACCGCGAGAGAGCCGAAGGGAGAAGCAGTAGCGCAGTAAGGCCACCGAAGGCTGCACCCCGACATGAGCCTCGCAATAGTATGCGAAGATCGCCAGAAGAAGGACAGAGTTGGGGTGGAGGTGCAGAGCTTGCAGGTCGTAATGGCGGAGGACAGAGAAGAAGAACTCAGAAAAAGGAGGTACCAGGCCGGAAGCTATGGCGCTTACAAAGAGCGGGTAGAAGGTGCTCCCTTGGGCCTTAGGAGGGGCGGAGCCAGCCTTGAACACCTGCGCCCCGTCGATGCCTTGCGCCGCCACCATCCGGCGCATCCGGGCAAGGCTCGCCTCCGACACGTTCGCCGAGTCCAAGGCGGGCGGATACCAAGCTTCGGCCGGGGTCTGGCGAGGCGCCATGACTTGCTAAGGTGCGCGGTCGGAGTAGATCTGAAGATTTCGGAGGCAGAGAGGAAGGGTGCAAGAAAGGGGATCTGGGCAATGACCGGAGGAAGCAAGGGAAGCAAAGCCTAGGTAGACGCCGCTCTTTTGATGCATGCGGTTGCTGAGCCGCCCACGTCCAATCAACCGCCACGCGGCGCCCGAGGCCGCAGGCTATTAGGGCCCGCGGTGCTTCGCACTTGCCCCTTCGCCTCTCTGCTCAGCCAAGTCCGGGCGCGCCTTGGGCCCGGGGGCTACTGTCGGCGTTCTGGGAACGGGGGTCCCCAGACTTGTCTGCCTGCGGCCCGCGACGTGGCTCAAGGGGTGGCCCAGCATGGCCCATCTTCATCATCACGAGCTCAAGACCCTCGCGAGGGGCCAAGCCTCGCGGGGCAGACGACAGGAGGCTTCCTCAGGCATGGCCTCATCAGGCTGGCTCGCGAGGAGGCGGAGAGATCAAGGCGGGGTACCTCGCGAGGTGCCCATGACGCAAGCCATGACGACCAAGGGCGCCAGGCGGGTGCCAGCCCGCGCAGTGTCCTTCTTTCCTCTTTCGTGCCAAGGGGGCAAACGCAGGCAAGAGCATCAAGCAAAGGTATCCATTTCGGTGCAACAAGACCAAGACCAGCAGAACGGCGGGATAGGAAGTCATCGTGGAGCCCAAGCCGGCATCACCACCAGAGCCTTTGGCAGGCGAGGACCAACTTTAGTCAGGATAAGTGTACTAGATGTTCCCCTTCAAAATGGCCAATTGTTGGCGCCCTTCCCGCTCAATATTTGGGAAGAGGCCCCGGGCCTTTGCCTATAAATAGGCTAGCCACCCACAAGGTAGGGGGAGAGAAATCAATCAGATCCTCACCTAGAAACCAGTAGAGAGAGCAACTGAACTCCCTTAGCAGTTCATTGCACCAGCCAAGAACAGACCCTCACGAGGCTGTTCTTCCTTGTACTATTCATCATCAGCCTAAGAGGCAATCCACCACACCACACACTGGAGTAGGGTATTACACCACAATGGTGGCCTGAACCAGTATAAACCCTGTGTCTCTTGTGTTGTTCCTTTGATTGCTTAGTTCATAGGGAGGCGGTGAGGAGCAGGTAGGCAGAGGGCTAAATCTCCGCGCGCACCCCAGTGTTCGAATCTAGAGGGTCTGCCGGAACCCGAAATCTGACAAACGCGTACTTTTCTGACTTCATTTGCTAATTTTCAGCTCATTTACTTTTTTTTTGAACTAAATGACCCTGAAATTGAAAACCACTACAAATGAACTCCGAAAAAAGTTGTAAGTTGGCATGGTATCAACATTTCATCCACACAGCATGTGCAAAAAAGTTGAGAGGGTTACGGCAAATACTGGATGCACTTTATGTACAAAATAGACAATCTGTTTCGAAGTATGAGGGTTTCAGATGAAAACTCATCTGTTACAAAGGCAATTGTTTTTTAACTTATTATAACTATAGACTATTTGTGCGTTCAGTATGCATCATTCAAAGCCACATCATTAACTTCCAACCCTTTCTGACATCATTTGCTATTTTTCATGCATTTTTTGACTTTTTGAGTTAAATGACCCTAAAATTGAAAAACACTACAAATAAACTCTAAAAAGGTTGAAAATTGGCATGGTGTCATCATTTCACCCACATAGCATGTGCAAAAAAGTAGAGAGGGTTACGGCAAAAACTGGATCTACTTCGTGTACAAAATGGACAATCTCTTTCGAAGTATCAGGATTTCGGACGAAAATTCATCTATTATAGAGGCATTTCATTTTTTTAAAATAACCTAAGTATTACCAAATTGAGTATAATGATAAAACACACTAATATTAAACATAAGAAAAAAGAAACACTGGAAAATCTATTTTTAAAGTAAAGTTATTCCCAAACTAGTGATTCACACAAATTTCAAATAATTCGAATTTATAAACTATTCAAATTTGAAAACTACTTGCACTAACAGAAAGTTTGTAATGTTTTATACCTAAAGCAAAAAATATTCACAAAAAAACTCTAAATACAGCAAAAGAAACAACTCAAAAATAAAAAAAAGCAGAAAAAACTAAATAAAAAAAGCCCGCCTACTGGGCCACAGCGGCCTGCATACGACTAGAAACCCAACCTGTAGTTGGGCCAGGATGTAGGCTTGCAAGGCCCAGTAGGCCCACAGGACAGCGCGGCAGAGTTAGGCCCAGAAGCCTGCTATAGAGAGGAGTTTGAGAGAGCAGCCGCGCTAGGGCTTTTAGATAGGTGCGGGCACCCCTCGGCTAGTGAGGTGGGACTAAACTTGCCCGCACCGCACCTGTGCCAGCGCACCCCTTTAGTACCGGGTCTTGGCTCCAACCGGTACTAAAGAGGGGGTCTTTAGTACCGGTTGGAGCCACGATCCGGTACTAAAGGGGGTGCGCTCCCCGCCGCTTTGCCTGGCCAAAACAACCCTTTAGTACTGGTTGGTGGCTCCAACCAGTACTAAAGGTGGGGGGGTCTATATAAGTAGCACTTCAAAATTTCATTAGTTTTGTTCTCTTCCTCTGCTTCTTTTGCTCTGCCCCATCGCCGCCGCCGCCCCCGTCATCGCCATCCCCATCGCTCCCCCCGTCGCCGCCCCCGTCCCCATCGCCGTCCCCGTCGTCGCCGCCCGTAGCCGCACCGTCCCTGTCGCCATCCCTGTTGTCGCCGCCCGTCGCCGTCCCCGTCGCTGCCCCGGCCCGTCGCCGCCCCCCGTCACCGCCCCCGTTGTTGATCATTACCTGTAATTATCCTCAATATATTATTTTCTGTGCTATTATGCAGAATGAAGATCTATGAAATGAAAAAAGCTGGACGTTATGGCATTGGGTTCATTGACCCAAATACCTTAATCAAGAGACATGGTCAAAGCCATTCTATCGAAAAGATACAGAGACTAGCTTCCTAGAGTTCTTGAAGCCCCTAAATACCAATCGAGATGTACTACTTTCTTACCACTTCGGGTGAGTCACACTGTTTTGCACTACAAATTATGTTTTTGCTTACTAGCTACATGTTAATTAATAGGGTAGTTGATGAGTGTTATGCACATGCCCGCTTAATTTTCACACATGCAAACATGTGCGCATGCAGTTTGCATTGGATCTTGTTAATTATTCGAGTTGAAGATGCTGAAGTTGAAGTTCTGGACTCGCTACTTAAACCACCCGAGCAGTACGAAATCGTGCAGGGGATAGTCAACAGGTAATTTCAATCATTATCGAACTATATGTCGGCCTCTTTAGTTCGTCACTTTCTGATATCAACTAATTAATAACTCCTTTATTCATTTTCTTTGCCGGCAAGCAGAGCTTGGCAAAAGTTCAGGAAAGAGGTTCCAGGTCCATGGAAAGAAAAACTGTATTGGTATCAACCCAAGGTATAATTAATTAAGTAGTACTAGCTAGCTAACATATCTTTAATTCTAGTTTCAATATACCATTAGTTATCATGCTTGATTAATTATTATCTGATTGAATTCTATTCTCGTAAAGTGCATGAAGCAGTTGCTGGGGAATGATCTATGTGAATATTACGTTTGCGAGAACATTCGCATGATGGTGTCCGAAAGGAGCAGAGATGATAAACAACAATGTGTACGTTGCCAGAGCACTATTCACAATTTTAACATCATTATCGATATCTAATATATATACACACAACTAATACATGCATATTTGATCTCCTTCCTTAAAGTTCAAGGATGTGCAGGATGGAGACATAGATACACACAACTAATACATCAAGCGTCGCTTCAACTCCATTCATGAAAATGTTCAAGATGAAGACATAGATATTTGTAAAGTACATACGGACCTGAATGTAGCAGATCCGTTGACCAAACCTCTCCCTAGGGCAAAATATGATCAAAACCAGAATTCCATGGGTGTTTGATTCATCACAATGTAACTAGATGATTGACTCTAGTGTAAGTGGGAGACTGTTGGAAATATGCCCTAGAGGCAATAATAAAATGGTCATTATTATATTTCTTTGTTCATGATAATTGTCTGTTATTCATGCTATAATTGTGTTATCCGGAAATCGTAATACACGTGTGAATACATAGACCACAACGTGTCCCTAGTGAGCCTCTAGTTGACTAGCTCGTTGATCAACAGATAGTCATGGTTTCCTGACTATGGGCATTGGATGTCATTGATAACGGGATCACATCATTAGGAGAATGATGTGATGGACAAGACCCAATTCTAAGCATAGCTCAAAGATCGTGTAGTTCGTTTAGCTAGAGCTTTTCCAAATGTCAAGTATCATTTCCTTAGACCATGAGATTGTGCAACTCCCGGATACCGTAGGAGTGATTTGGGTGTGCCAAATGTCACAACGTAACTGGGTGACTATAAAGGTACACTATGGGTATCTCCGAAAGTGTCTGTTGGGTTGGCACGAATCGAGACTGGGATTTGTCACTCCGTATGACGAAGAGGTATCTCTAGGCCCACTTGGTAATGCATCATCATAATGAGCTCAATGTGACCAAGTGTCTGGTCACGGGATCATGCATTACGGTACGAGTAAAGTGACTTGCCGGTAACGAGATTAAACGAGGTATTGGGATACCGACGATCGAATCTCGGGCATGTAACGTACCGATTGACAAAGGGAATTGTATACGGGATTGCTTGAGTCCTCAACATCGTGGTTCATCCGATGAGATCATCAAGGAGCATGTGGGAGCCAACATGGGTATCCAGATCCCGCTGTTGGTTATTGACCGGAGAGGCGTCTCGGTCATGTCTGCATGTCTCCCGAACCCGTAGGGTCTACACACTTAAGGTTCGGTGACGCTAGGGTTGTAGAGATATGAGTATGCAGTAACCCGAAAGTTGTTCGGAGTCCCGGATGAGATCCCGGACATCACGAGGAGTTCTGGAATGGTCCGGAGGTAAAGAATTATATATAGGAAGTGAAGTTTCGGCCATCGAGAAAGTTTCGGGGTACCGGTATTGTACCGGGACCACCGGAAGGGTCCCGGGGGTCCACCGGGTGGGGCCACCTATCCCGGAGGGCCCCATGGGATGAAGTGCGAGGGGAACCAGCCCCTGGTGGGCTGGTGCACCCCCCCTTGGCCCCCCCTGCGCCTAGGGTTGGAAACCCTAGGGGTGGGGGCGCCTCCACTTGCCTTGGGGGGCAAGCCACCCCCTTGGCCGCCGCCCCCCCGTGGAGATCCCATCTCCTAGGGGCCCCCCCTAGGGGCCCTATATAAAGAGGGGGAAGGGAGGGCAGCCACACCCATGCTCTTGGCGCCTCCCTCTCCCCTTGCTACACCTTTCCCTCTCGCAGACGCTTGTCGAAGCCCTGCCGAGATCACTGCTGCATCCACCACCATGCCGTTGTGCTGCTAGATCTTCATCAACCTCTCCTTCCCCCTTGCTGGATCAATAAGGAGGAGACGTCTCCCTGACCGTACGTGTGTCGAACACGGAGGTGCCGTCCGTTCGGCGCTAGGATCTCCGGTGATTTGGATCACGACGGGTACGACTCCCTCAACCCCGTTCTCTTGAAGGCTTCCGCTCGATCTACAAGGGTATGTAGATGCACTCCTCTCTCTCTCGTTGCTAGATGAACTCATAGATTGATCTTGGTGAAACCGTAGGAAAATTTTTGTTTTCTGCAACGTTCCCCAACAGTTACCAACCGGTACTAAAGACCTCTCAGCCCCCGGCGCGGGCTCGTGCCACGTGGTGACCTTTTAGTGGCGGTCCGTGCTGAACCGGGACTAAAGGGGGGGACATCTTTAGTCCCCACCCGTTAGTGTCGGTTGCAAAACTGACACTAAAGGCCCATTCGAACCGGTAATATAGCTCTTATTTTCTACTAGTGTAGGATAATCTCACGCTTCCTTCACTATAGACGGTGGACGAACAAGCGGCAGCGACGGTGCCACGAGCAAAAACGGATAAGGTGGTCAAATTGCCAGCATGGACCATCATCGGATCCGCCTACATCTGTCCGAAAGCTAGATTAGCATGCGTCATTAGAGCATCTACAACCCGTCTTAGCAAATTGGCCCTCCTAAACGTCCATGGACGCGCCCGGTCAGTGCCTGGGCGTGTCCATTTTGAGCCCCTAGTTGTTCGTGCATGCAAGGATGTTCCACATTTTCTTCCTTATACTTACGGTCACTTGCATGCGATTGATGGCGATGAACAAAGAGAAAGAAAATAAAAAACAAAAGTAAGAGAAAAGGTGGTTCGGGGTGGGCTGCATCCTACGTGGCGGACTGACCGAGCGGGTCTGTATGCCCTTATATTCTCATCAGATTTGGTATTAACATGAGGGTCCGCGGACAACCCAAGATGTAAGTGCTCGGACACGTCGTTTGAGGAGAGGCTGGCTGTTGATGCCCTTAGGGCATGTACAATAGTTGATAAGATAGTCTTATCTTAAGTCTTGCATGTAAATTAGAGATGACAAAAAAACATGTCTACAATGGATCATTTCTTAGCCTTATCTTCAATAATTAGTTATTTCTAAAAATATGGTGAGACAAATTGTACTAAAAGATACAAGAAACGTCTCCTTCCTCCTCCCGTCGGCGCCGCCGCAGATCCGCCCCGCCTCCGATGGCCTTTGGCCTATGGAGGTGCGGAGGATCTCGGCCCCCCGCCGGCGGGAGGGACCCCGTTCTTGTTTTTGCTAGGTTGAACGTCTTGGTTGGGGCTGTTTGGCGGCGGCGATGTCCCTCCGTAGCAATAATGTCTTCCACGTCCTATCTCCGTCCCGATGGTGCGAATAGCGTTGTCGGAGGATGTGTGGAGGTGTGTCTCCGTCGGATCTCATGGGATTCGGTCGGTGCTGGTCTTCGGTGGATCTCTTTGGATCCAGTTTTTGTTTGTCTTCGTTCGTGTGGTTCCAGGTTTGATCTTTCCAATCTACAACTCTCTTCATCGGCGATGGTTGCTGCTCCGGTGTGTTGGTCCTTTGGGGCCTTAGCACGACGACTTCCCGACTGTCTACTACAACAAGATTTGCCCGGCTTCGGTGATGGAGGGGTGATGACGGCGGCGCGCCTTCGGCTCGCTCCAGTGCTTGTAGTCGTCGCTAGGTGGTCCATAGACCTAGTTGTAATTTTTATTACCTCTTGTGTTCTCTGTACTGCCATGATTGATGAATAGATTGAAAATTTCTCTCGCAAAAAAAAATTATACTAAAAGATCATCTTTTGTTTTCTCTTAAATAAGAGAAGACAAGCCTCATCTTACGATTTCTCTCTCCTTCACCTCATTATTTATCCTACGTGGCATTCTTAAGATAGAACCATTGTACATGCCCTTACCGCCCATGCGTGACACCGTATGCCCCAGCAGGACGGCTCGCAACAAGCCGACAAGTTTATCCTCCTATCTTCGTTCGATTTCTTGGCCTATTGTATTACGTACGTGCCCCGGTCACGTCACCGAAATCAGGGTGACCTTTTTTTGCGGGGGCAGGGTAACTGTTTAGCTTTGATCTCGGCGTATGTGCCCCAGTCTTCGTATACTCCACCAAAGATGTGATCAATACACCATAGGATGAAGATTTTTGGGCAATGGTGGCAGCCCCTATCTATACTCCAGTTATTTTTTGGGCAATCTGACTGCATAGAGGCGATCAATACTTCATAGAAACAAGAAATTTGCATTCAGGCTAGCGTTTTACCAACATTTTGTATTCTTTCCATCAGAGAGAAGCCAACTCTGTTGCACATACATTGGCAAAAGTGTGATCTTGGGAGTTACACATGTGTGGATGGCACCCGAAAATGCATAGGAGCACCTGCGGGCTCACCCTCCCTATATCTCACCATTGAGTAAGCATAGAGATCTGTACCGCTATATTAGTCTGCATGTATTTCTCAGATTTAATTGGACGTATGCTTTTTTTAGGAGAGGTATTTTTCTATAGTCTTAATGATCCCTGACAAAGAATAAATGCATCTACGTGTGAATAGTTGGACACTTGGATTGGACATCTGACAATGCCCCACATGCATGTAAATTTTAAGAGCCCTACGTTTTGAATCATATAAACACATCTAATAAATGCAGCTTGTGGAGTACCAAGTTCCTAGGAAATTTCTTTCAATGCTAATTCCTAGACAATTGTGTAGGTAAATTCGAGAGATTTTTCGACACATTTCATATTGTTTTTTATCTTAAGTAAAAAACTGAGAACTTCATGGTAATAGTTCTAGAAACTTATTCATAATAATCTCCATTTTTTTTTGAAAATCCGAGGAATTATTCTCTTCTAGAAAGCTGAGGATTTAATAATAAAATTCCTAGAAAGGTGCAATTAGTCGTCAAAATCAAAACAAATATATCACATCAGATACACACAAACGAAATTGGTACAGGCCATCGGTGGAAGAGAAAGTTTCTTTCTTTACATTTTTACAGTGCTTCATCACGGTTCTTTTTATTAAATGGACGTGTACCAAAAGTCTTTGCCATTCATTGCTTGGTTGAAATCTTTGTTATGTTTGTCAGACACAGTACCTCGAATTGAATGACTATAGAGAGCATCTACTGCTGCCATATACACAAGCACGCTGTATTGCGCTCTCCCTGCCAATTAAACTAAAACCTGCACCGATCCCCAAACGACCAAGTAGTGGCTTTGATTCAATGGGTGTGCGTCGCCGTGTGCTCTTCGTCCGCATCCGGATGGCACCTACTTCTACCATTTCGATGCCCGTGGACGATGTAAGTGTTGTATAACTAATGAAGCTAATGATGAAGGCATTTTCTTAAAAAATTCATAAAAGTCCTTGTGTCCTCATTACAAAATGACAATTATGTACTACTCCCTCTGTACCGTAATGTATGTGGCTGGAGTAGCTAAAGCTCAGCTACTCTAGCAACATATATTATGGTATAGAGGGAGTACTCCTTAGGCTGGGTAGGAACATAAGCTAGTAAGTTCACACTTTCCTAGACTATGTTACTACCTCCATAGTGGGTAGGAATATTTATGTAGTGTCATGCAACGATGTATTTATTAGGTTATAGACTCATTGTTTCTTGAAGTGTGTGATGTTCCGGTAACTTAGCTAGTTACCACAAGCACCTCTTTCTTCATTAAATACGTGCCACATAAGCAAAGTTGTATTGGAGTGTGTGATGTTACTCCTAAGTTCCTCCCCACTGTGACCAGCCTTAAAGAAATGGCAATTATGCAGCGCATCATCGTCGGACCATTATGCAGCCATGAATATTTTGCATGGTGGTTATCAAATCATGTGATGTCATCTGACTATCTACTGATCATTATTCAGTCTGACTATGAAACCAAACAATAAGTTTCGAGGTACAGCTCAACTTAAACCCATCCTAGTGAGAGTACGACCGTACTCCCTTTTGACTTGCACAAGCGGCCAAAGGCACCCTGAACGATCCTTGGCCGTCAGATCGACTGAAAACGGTGACGTGGAGCCATCAGAAGCAACAAGCCAGCAATAATTACGTACAAGTAATGCAACCTGTTGTTTACCGTAGACAAAATAATGGTACGTTGACCACGACAGGTTCCGTACAGGAATACGTGTATGTCCAATTTAAAATCGGTTGTGATCGCGAATGATTCCTCCTAAAATATCAAGAGGATGGCCAATGATTAGGGTTTGTTTATTGCACTGATGCGACACGAATCATATTCATTTTTTTTTTCATATACACGGGTGTTGGTGTGAGATTGGATGCGGCCGCTCGATCCACGCATGGCGTTTGCAAACTTTTCATCAGAGGACAAACGGCCGAACAGACAAACAGCTATTAGTCGAGCAGAGAAACAAAAACAAATTAAAATACGTGAGCGTAGCTCGGATGGTTATACGAGCGGTTGATAAGAAAAGTCTTTCATATAATTTAAAGATGACAAAACAACATGTCTACAATTGATAATCTTTTAGCCTTATACTCCCTCCGTTCCTTTATGTAAGGTGTATAAGGTCTTGAAGATAACTCACACAATGTATAAAACAACCCATTTTTAGAGCATCTCCAGCCGCGCCCCCAACAAGGCCCCCCAGGCGATTTTTCGGCCGCCGGCGCCAAAAAATCAGCCCAGTCGCGCCGCCAAGGGCCCACTTTTCGCCTGCTCGGGCCGAAATTGGCGCCGGCGGACCCAACCCGAACCCGGCGTGCTGGGGGGCGCTCGGGGGCGCCAGGCGAATCGTTTTTGGTGCGAAGAGCCGCGGGCCCCCCTTGCCAGCGACTCGCCGCTTCGTCGTCCTCATCGCCTCATTTCCCGCGGCGAATCAATGCCAAAGTTGCACGCGCTGTCGCGCCGGTCAGCCTCCATTGATGCCTCACGAGCGGCGCAGTGAAGGCCGGGCGACGCGCATCCCCTCGCCCGCCACACGTAACGCGACGGCCACGCGACGCCTCGGCCTATATAAGCCGACCTGAGCGCGCCCGAGACACGCACAGAGCCTCCACCACCGACGCGCCCATTTCTCCCCCCTTCCTCCCTCTCCTCATCTCGCCGTCTCCAGTTGTAAGGGCATTTTTATCCCCAAGATGTTTTGGTGATTGATGACAATGCTTGTGCGGACTAATCGTGTGCGTTAAGTTCTTTCAGAGATTCATCCTTTGGCACGAGACGATTATCTCCCCTCGGTGTTTTATTCAAGACGGTGTAGCTCCTTCGTTTCGTTGTTGGTGGACTAGTTTCATAGGAGTCACCGTACTATCAAGAGGGGATCCGCTTTGGTAAGACTAGGGTGGAATCAACACGTACACATCCGTATCACACCCGTCGTTTTCTTTCCGCTTCATTGGAGCTGCCTTTTCCCCCTAAGTATGCTTTGTTCTGCCCCAGCGGTAGTACCGCGACCCACAGCGGTAGTACCGCCGAAGCTCCCCAGCGGTAGTACCGCTCCCAGAGCGGTAGTACCGCTCTCCGAACGGTAGTACCGCTTGGGGTCTTCGGCCGTAGTACCGCAGTGCTTCCGGGCTACTGCCGCCTCGATTCGAGAACGAAGTTTTTCGTGTCGGGTTTTGCGGTACTAAGGGCGGTAGTAGTGGCGGTAGTACCGCTCCAAGCGGTAGTACCGCGCCTACCCCCACGGTAGTACCGCCCTGGGGTCAGGGCCCTTGTCAGCACGGCAGTACCGCTGGGTATGAGCGGTAGTACCGCCCTGAGCGGTAGTACCGCCCTTCCCTAGCGGTAGTACCGCTCTGTGCGGGGCTGCTCAGTGGGATAACGGTTGGATTGAATCCCCCACTATATAAAGGGGTCTTCTTCCCCAAAGTTGACCTACCTCTTTCCCCCAAAGCTCCATTGTTGCTCCAAGCTCCATTTTCGCCCGATCTCTCTCCCTAGCCAATCAAACTTGTTGATTTGCTCGGGATTGGTTGAGAAGGCCCAGATCTACACTTCCACCAAGAGAAATTTGATTCCCCCCACTTATCCCTAGCGAATCTTGTTACTCTTGGGTGTTGAGCACCCTAGATGGTTGAGGTCACCTCGAAGCCATACTCCATTGTGGTGAAGCTTCGTGGTGTTGTTGGGAGCCTCCAAGTGTTGTGGAGATAGCCCCAATCTTGTTTGTAAAGGTCCGGTTGCCGCCTTCAAAGGCACCAATAGTGGAATCACGGCATCTCGCATTGTGTGAGGGCGTGAGGAGATTACGGTGGCCCTAGTGGCTTCTTGGGGAGCATTATGCCTCCACACCGCTCTAACGGAGACGTACTTCCCCTTAAAAGGAAGGAACTTCGGTAACACATCCTCGTCTCCACCGGCTCCACTCTTGGTTATCTTGTGTCTTCACTTTTGCAAGCTTACTTGAGTTGTATCTATTGCTTGCTAGTGTGCTAATTGTCTTTGCATCATATAGGTTGTCCACGTAGTTGCACATCTAGACAACCTATTTCATTGCAAGGTTTAAATTATAAAAGAAAAGTCTAAAATTTGTTAGTTGCCTATTCACCCCCCCCCTCTAGTCAACCATATCGATCCTTTCAATTGGTATCAGAGCCTCGTCTCTTTATTAAGGACTTTGCCGTTCGAAGAGTATGGTTGACACCCACGACGGTGCAGAGGAGCACTCCGGTGTGAATCCCATCTCGTCTTCGGCCGAAGGGGGAACCTCGGTCTCACGTGAGGAATTCAATGTGGCTTTAGACACATTGAAAACCTCCATGACGTCCGAGGTTAAAAACATGTTTTCTGATTTCCTAGACGGACTTAAACTATCTACCTCGCCGATGAAAGTGGGTGATCCCACTAACAAGGTGACGGATGCTACCTCCGACAAGGAGGAAGCTAACAGTGAAAAGAGTCCGTCTACTAGTGGTAGAAATGGTACCGACATCTTTGCCAATGTGGAACCCCCAATGTATAGAGGACTGATCCCCTCTACTCATTTGAATCATGCCGATCCTCCTCCTAAATATGTGAAAAATGAAGATTTTGACTCTTGGGTTTATCGCTTCAAGCGTCATTTAAAACATGTGAACACTAACCTTTGGAGAATCATTGAAGAAGGTTTCTATCATCATGATCCAAGCAACTTCACCCCTCGAGAAGAAGTGGACAATCAATTCAATGAGAGTGCTCTCTTCATCATCCAAGATGCAATCCTTCCCGAAGATCTCCCTCATCTTCGACCTCATGTCATGGCTAAAGAAGCATGGAAATGTGTTGAGTCTCTCTATCGAGGAAGTGCTAGCATTCAACGCTCCAACTATGAAGTAGTGCAAGATGAAGCCGATGAGTTTGCAATGAAAGAGGATGAAGAACCTCGTGACTCTTTCGAAGAGTGACCAAACTCGCGGTCGCACTCCGAGATCATGGGAGCAAGGACATGGATGACAATTGGATCAAGCGCAAGTTCCTCAAGGCCATGATGCCCTACAACAAGGCCATGTCCTCCGTCATTCGCCAAAGACCGGACTTCCACTCCATGACCTCAGGTGAAGTGTTGGATGAGTTTGTTGCAATGAGCATCTTGGACAAGACCGCCGATAATGCGGTGCTCCGTTCTCAAAGGGCAAAGAAGCCCAATCTTGCCTTGAAGGCCAAGGTTAGTGTGGAAGAAGAAGAAGAAGAAGAGGAAGATGAGGAGAGCAACCCCGAGGACACGAAGTATGATTATCATGAGCACATGGCTCTTGCCTCAAGACAATTTTGGAGTAAGAAGAATACAAGACCCAACTTCAACAAGAACAACTCAAGTGGCCTCAAGGGCAAGCAACGAGTTAGAACTTGTTTCAATTGTGGCAATGTGAGCCATTTCGTTGCGGATTGTACTTACAAGAAGCGGGAAGACAATGGTGGCAAGTTCATCCGAAAATACAAAGCCAAGTCCTTCCCCAACAAGAACAACTTCACCAAGAAGACTCCTAATCGCGGGTTGGTGGTCCAAGAAGAATACCGTGAGGATGACGATGATGATAAAGATGGTGAAACAATGACCATGGCATCCGTTGCTATTGTCACAACTCCTCGGGTGTCTCTCTTCGATGCACCTAACGAGAACATCACCGCCAAGTGCCTCATGGCTAAGGCCACCAACAAGGTTGATGGGGAACGTAGCAGAAATTCAAAATTTTCCTACGTGTCACCAAGATCTATCTATGGAGAGACCAGCAACGAGTAGAAAGAGAGTGCATCTACATACCCTTGTAGATCGCTAAGCGGAAGCGTTCAAGTGAACGGGGTTGATGGAGTCGTACTCGTCGTGATTCAAATCACCGATGATCCTAGTGCCGAACGGACGGCACCTCCGCGTTCAACACACGTACAGCCCGGTGACGTCTCCCACACCTTGATCCAGCTAGGAGAGAGGGAGAGGTTGAGGAAGACTCCATCCAACAGCAGCACAACGGCGTGGTGGTGGTGGAGGAGCGTGGCAATCCAGCAGGGCTTCGCCAAGCACCATGGGAGAGGAGGAGTAGGGAGAGAGGTAGGGCTGTGCCAGAACTTCGTCTATAGCTCCCATGCGCCTACCCACTATATATAGGGGTGGAGGGGCTGGTTTCTTGCCCTCCAAGTCCATTGGGGCGTTGGCCAAGGTGGGAGGAAAGAAATCTCATTATTTCCTTCCCCACCGATTGTTATCCCCCCTTTTTAGGGATCTTGATCTTATCCCTTCGGGATATGATCTTATTCCTTCTAAGGGGGGATCTTGGTGCGCCTTGACCAGGGTTGTGGGGCCTTGCCCCCACTACCCACGTCCATGTGGGTCCCCCCATGCAAGTGGGCCCCACTCCAGAACCTTCTAAAACCTTCTCGGTACAATACCGAAAAATCCCGAACATTTTCCGGTGGCCAAAATAGGACTTCCCATATATAAATCTTTACCTCCGGACCATTCCGGAACTCCTCGTGACGTCCGGGATCTCATCAGGGACTCCGAACAACATTCGGTAACCACATACAAACTTCCTTTATAACCCTAGCGTCATCGAACCTTAAGTGTGTAGACCCTACGGGTTCGGGAGACATGTAGACATGACCGAGACGTTCTACGGTCAATAACCAACAGCGGGATCTGGAAACCCATGATGGCTCCCACATGTTCCACGATGATCTCATCGGATGAACCACGATGTCAAGGACTTAATCAATCCCGTATTCAATTCCCTTTGTCTATCGGTATGTTACTTACCCGAGATTCGATCGTCGGTATCCAATACCTTGTTCAATCTCATTACCGGCAAGTCACTTTACTCGTTCCGTAACACATCATCCCGTGATCAACTCCTTGGTCACATTGCGCATATGATGATGTCCTACCGAGTGGGCCCAGAGATACCTCTCCGTTTACACGGAGTGACAAATCCCAGTCTCGATCCGCATAAAACAATAGATACTTTCGGAGATACCTGTAGTGCACCTTTATAGTCACCCAGTTATGTTGTGACGTTTGATACACCCAAAGCACTCCTACGGTATCCAGGAGTTACACGCTCTCATGGTCGAAGGAAGAGATACTTGACATTGGCAAAGCTCTAGCAAATGAACTACACGATCTTTTGTGCTAGTCTTAGGATTGGGTCTTGTCCATCACATCATTCTCCTAATGATGTGATCCCGTTATCAACGACATCCAATGTCCATAGCCAGGAAACCATGACTATCTGTTGATCACAACGAGCTAGTCAACTAGAGGCTCACTAGGGACATATTGTGGTCTATCTATTCACACGTGTATTACGATTTCCGGATAATACAGTTATAGCATGAATAAAAGACAATTATCATGAACAAGGAAATATAATAATAATACTTTTATTATTGCCTCTAGGGCATATTTCCAACAGTCTCCCACTTGCACTAGAGTCAATAATCTAGTTCACATCGCCATGTGATTAACACTCACAGGTCACATCGCCATGTGACTAATACCCAAGAGTTTACTAGAGTCAGTAGTCTAGTTCACATCACTATGTGATTAACACTCAATGAGTTTTATGTTTGATCATGTTGCTTGTGAGAGAGGTTTTAGTCAACGGGTCTGAACCTTTCAGATCCGTGTGTGCTTTACAAATCTCTATGTCATCTCCTAGATGCAGCTACCACGCTCTATTTGGAGCTATTCCAAACAACTGTTCTACTTGGAGCTATTCTAAATTATTGCTCCATTGTATGTATCCGGTCTCTCTACTCAGAGCTATCCGGATAGGTGTCAAGCTTGCATCGTCGTAACCTTTACGACGAACTCTTTTACCACCTCCATAATCGAGAAAATTCCTTAGTCCACTAGTTACTAAGGATAACTTTGACCGCTGTCCTGTGAGCCATTCTTGGATCACTCTTGTACCCCTTGGCTGACTCATGGCAAGGCACACTTCAGGTGCGGTACATAGCATAGCATACTGAAGAGCCTACGTCTTAAGCATAGGGGACGACCTTCGTCCTTTCTCTCTATTCTGCCGTGGTCGAGCTTTAAGTCTTAACTTCGTACCTTACAACTCAGGCAAGAACTCCTTCTTTGACTGGTCCATCTTGAACACCTTCAAGATCATGTCAAGGTATGTGCTCATTTGAAAGTATTATTAAGCATTTTGATCTATCCTTATAGATCTTGATGCTCAATGTTCAAGTAGCTTAATCCAGGCTTTCCATTGAAAAACACTTTCAAAATAACCCTATATGCTTTCCAGAAATTCTACGTCATTTCTGATCAACAATATATCAACAACATATACTCATCAGAAATTCTATAGTGCTCCCACTCACTTCTTTGGAAATACAAGTTTCTCATAAACTTTGTACAAACCCAAAATCTTTGATCATCTTATCAAAGCGCACATTCCAACTCCGAGATGCTTACTCCAGTCCATGGAAGGATCGCTGGAGCTAGCATACCTTTTAGCATCCTTAGGATCGACAAAAACTTTCTGATTTGTATCACATACAACCTTTCCATACGAAGACTGGTAAGGAAACTCGTTTTGTCATCCATCTGCCAGATTTCATAAATGCAGCTAATGCTAACATGAATCCGACGGACTTAAGCATCGCTACGGATGAGAAAATCTCATCGCAGTCAACTCCTTGAACTTGTGAAAAACTCTTCGCCACAAGTCGAGCTTCATAGATGGTGACATTACCATCCACGTCCATCTTCTTCCTAAAGATCCATTTATCTCAATGGCTTGCCGATCTTTGGGCAAGTCCACCAAAGTCCATGCTTTGTTCTGATACATGGATCCTATCTCGGATTTCATGGCTTCTAACCATTTGTCGGAATTTGGGCCCACCATCACTTCTCCATAGCTCATAGGTTCATTGTTGTCTAGCAACATGACCTTCAAGACAGGATTACTGTACCACTCTGAAGTAGTACGTATCCTTGTCACCCTACGAGGTACGGCAGTGACTTGATCCGAAACTTCATGATCACTATCATAAGCTTCTACTTCAATTGGTGTAGGTGCCACGGGAACAACTTCCTGTGCCCTGATACACACTGGTTGAAGTGATGGTTCAATAACCATATCAAGTCTCCACCATCCTCCCACTCAACTTTTCGAGACAAACCTTTTCTCGAGAAAGGACCTGATTCAAGAAACAATCCATATTGCTTTCGGATCTGAATTAGGAGGTATACCCAACTGTTTTGGGTGTCCTATGAAGATGCATTTTATCCGCTTTGGGTTCGAGCTTATCAACCTGAAACTTTTTCATATAAGCGTCGCAGCCCTAAACTTTTAAGAAACGACAACTTAGGTTTCTATAAACCATAATTCATACGGTGTCATCTCATCGGAATTACGTGGTGCCCTATTTAAAGTGAATGTGGTTGTCTCTAATGCCTAACCCATGAACGATAGTGGTAATTCGATAAGAGACATCATGGTACGCACCATATCCAATAGGGTGCAACTATGATGTTCGGACACACCATCACATTATGGTGTTCCAGGCGGTATTAATTGCGAAACAATTTCCACAATGTCTTAATTGTGTGCCAAAACTCGTAACTCAGATATTCATCTCTATGATCATATCATAGACATTTTATCCTCTTGTCACAATGATCTGCTACTTCACTCTGAAATTACTTGAACCATTCAATAATTCAGACTTGTGTTTCATCAAGTAAAATACTCAACATTTACTCGAATCATCTGTGAATTAAGAACATAATGATATTCACTGCATGCCTCAGCACTCATTCGACTGCACACATCAAAATGTGTTACTTCCAACAAGTTGCTATCTTGTTCCATCTTACTGAAAATGAGGCTTTTCAGTCATCTTGCCCATGTGGTATGATTTGCATATCTCAAGTGATTCAAAATCAAGTGAGTCCGAACGATCCATTTGCATGGAGTTTCTTCATGCATATACACCAATAGACATGGTTCGCATGTCTCAAACTTTTCAAAAACGAGTGATTCCAAAGATCCATCAACATGGAGCTTCTTCATGCGTTTTATACCATTATGACTTACATGGCAGTGCCACAAGTAAGTGGTACTATCATTACTATCTTATATCTTTTGGCATGAAAATGTGTATCACTACGACCGAGATTCAATAAACCATTCCTTTAGGTGCAAGACCATTGAAGGTATTATTCAAAAATAGAGCAACCATTATTCTCCTTAAATGAATAACCGTATTGCGATAGACATAATCCAATCATGTCTATGCTCAACGCAAACACCAATCTCGGTGGTAGAGGGAGCGTGCGATGCTTGATCATATCAACCTTGGAAACACTTCCAACATATATCGTCAGCTCACCTTTAGCTAGTCTCCGTTTATTC
>NC_041383.1:121066840-121096298 GCF_002162155.2 Triticum dicoccoides
ATGATCCTAGTGCCGAACGGACGGCACCTCCGCGTTCAACACACGTACAGCCCGGTGACGTCTCCCACGCCTTGATCCAGCAAGGAGAGAGGGAGAGGTTGAGGAAGACTCCATCCAACAGCAGCACAACGGCGTGGTGGTGGTGGAGGAGCGTGGCAATCCAGCAGGGCTTCGCCAAGCACCATGGGAGAGGAGGAGTAGGGAGAGAGGTAGGGCTGTGCCAGAACTTCGTCTATAGCTCCCATGCGCCTCCCCACTATATATAGGGGTGGAGGGGCTGGTTTCTTGCCCTCCAAGTCCATTGGGGCGTTGGCCAAGGTGGGAGGAAAGAAATCTCATTATTTCCTTCCCCACCGATTGTTATCCCCCCTTTTTAGGGATCTTGATCTTATCCCTTCGGGATATGATCTTATTCCTTCTAAGGGGGGATCTTGGTGCGCCTTAACCAGGGTTGTGGGGCCTTGCCCCCACTACCCACGTCCATGTGGGTCCCCCCATGCAAGTGGGCCCCACTCCAGAACCTTCTAGAACCTTCTCGGTACAATACCGAAAAATCCCGAACATTTTCCGGTGGCCAAAATAGGACTTCCCATATATAAATCTTTACCTCCGGACCATTCCAGAACTCCTCGTGACGTCCGGGATCTCATACGGTACTCCAAACAACATTCGGTAACCACATACAAACTTCCTTTATAACCCTAGCGTCATCGAACCTTAAGTGTGTAGACCCTACGGGTTCGGGAGACATGTAGACATGACCGAGACGTTCTCCGGTCAATAACCAACAGCGGGATCTGGATACCCATGATGGCTCCCACATGTTCCACGATGATCTCATCGGATGAACCACGATGTCAAGGACTTAACCAATCCCGTATTCAATTCCCTTTGTCTATCGGTATGTTACTTACCCGAGATTCGATTGTCGGTATCCAATACCTTGTTCAATCTCATTACCGGCAAGTCACTTTACTCGTTCCGTAACACATCATCCCGTGATCAACTCCTTGGTCACATTGCGCATATGATGATGTCCTACCGAGTGGGCCCAGAGATACCTCTCCGTTTACACGGAGTGACAAATCCCAGTCTCGATCCGCATAAAACAATAGATACTTTCGGAGATACCTGTAGTGCACCTTTATAGTCACCCAGTTACGTTGTGACGTTTGATACACCCAAAGCACTCCTACGGTATCCAGGAGTTACACGCTCTCATGGTCGAAGGAAGAGATACTTGACATTGGCAAAGCTCTAGCAAATGAACTACACGATCTTTTGTGCTAGTCTTAGGATTGGGTCTTGTCCATCACATCATTCTCCTAATGATGTGATCCCGTTATCAACGACATCCAATGTCCATAGCCAGGAAACCATGACTATCTGTTGATCACAACGAGCTAGTCAACTAGAGGCTCACTAGGGACATATTGTGGTCTATGTATTCACACATGTATTACGATTTCCGGATAATACAGTTATAGCATGAATAAAAGACAATTATCATGAACAAGGAAATATAATAATAATACTTTTATTATTGCCTCTAGGGCATATTTCCAACAAAGGTAACCCCCAATATCAAAACCACCGTTATTCCTAATCCTCCTTCAACGGATGACTTTGATAATGGTAAGAGGTCTAATGAGGAGGTTAATGAATTTGAGTCCTTCATGAGTAAACTCAAGGGCAAATCCAAGAAGCACTTCGTTGCTCTCTTGGAACAACTTGGTGAAGCCAATGACATGATAGAGGCTCACGAAGAAACCATATCTAAGATGGAAGGTCATATTCATGATTACACCGATGAGATATCGGATCTATCTAATGATCTTGAGAAAGAGTGTGGGCATCGTTTGGCTCTTGAGGAGTCATACAACAATGACCATGCCAAATTAAAGAAAGATCTTGATCATGCTCTTGTTGTGTCTCGTGTTCTAACTTCCGAGAAGACTAAACTTGGGGTTGACCATGCTAGACTCAAGGAGGAGTTTGGTGTACTTGACAAGGCCCATAAGGTCTTGAAAGGTGCTCATGCAAACCTCAAGGAGTCTCATGCACAACTCCAAGTTAAGCTTACCAAGGAAAAGGCCACATTTCCTCACATGGTCTTAATTGATAATGCAAATGCTACTAACCCATGTTGTGAGCATGTGCATCTTGTGGAGGAGAATGCCAAGTTGAAGGAACAACTCGAGAAAGGTCTTGTGTCATGCATACAAGGCGAGAAGAACCTAAATGACCTTTTGAGCAATCAAAAGGAAGTTGTGGGCAAGGAGGGAGTTGGGTTCACGCCCAAGTCCAAGAACAAGAAGAAGAACAAGGAGAAGAATAACAAGACCAATCGACCTCCCCCGCTCAAGCAAACCTTTGTGAAGGAAGGAGAGGGTGCTCCTAAGGAGAAGAATAACAATGTGAAGAGTGGTGATGCCAAAGAGCGCAAGGCCATCTCTCCCAACAAAGCCGACGACTTTAACCCCTCTTATGTGTTGTGTCGTGCTAGTGATGGGCATGTTTATGCTAAATTTGTTGGTTCTTCTTATGAGTACATTGAATGGTCTATTTGGGTTCCTAAGACACTTGTTACTAACATCAAAGGACCCATTACTCAATGGGTACCTAAAACCAAGCATTGATATCTTGTAGGTGTTTGCTTCCGGTGGGGGATCATGGTTGCTCGATAGTGGAGCAACAAATCATATGACCGGGAGCAAGGACTTGGTGGTGGATGTGCACAAGATCCCATCTATGCCCACCAATGTCGAATGGGGTGATGCCTCACATTCTAAGGTATTGGGTCTTGGCAAGGTTGTCATTTCTCATGATCTAACGATCGAGAAAGTCATGCTTGTTGAGTCCCTTGCGTTCAATTTACTTTCCGTTCATCAACTCGCACTCATGGGCTTTGCCACCTTCTTTGATATTGATACCATGGCCCTCTTGTGGAGCAAGACTCTTAAAGTAGCCTTTGTTGGGCATGTCGAGAACGATCTCTATGTGATTAACTTTTCGGAGCAACCCACTAAGACCGCGACATGCCTAATGGCTAAAGTTGATGTGGGATGGCTTTGGCATCATCGTTTAGCCCACGTCAATATGAGATATTTGCAAGGGGACCATGTTCATGGACTAACGAATGTTAGTTTTTCCAAAGATCGTGTTTGCAGTGCTTGTATCGAAGGAAAGCTTCATGAGACGGCTCACCCTCCCACGACTATCATCTACTCGAAGAGACCCTTGGAGCTCCTGCACATGGACCTCTTCGGGCCTCCATCCTTTGATAGTCTTGGGGGTAGAAAGTATTGCTTGGTGATTGTGCATGATTATTCAAGATACACTTGGGTATACTTCTTCAAGAGGAAGAGTCAGACTCAACAAACCGTCATCGACTTTGCAAATGAAGCTCAACGTCAACATAATGCAAAGATCCTGACAATAAGAAGTGACAACGGCACCGAGTTCAAGAACTACACCTTGGATGAGTTTCTTAGTGATGAAGGGATCAAGAATCAATATTTTGCACCATATACCCCTCAACAGAATGGTGTTGCGGAGAGGAAGAACCGGACGTTGATGGATGCGGCAAGGACCATGATGGCGGAGTTCAAGTCTCCATACAACTTTTGGGCCGAAGCCATCAACACTGCATGTCATGCATCCAATCGGCTCTATCTCCGCAAAGGCTTGAACAAGACTCCGTATGAGATACTCACCGGGAACAAGCCCAATCTCAAGTACTTCCGGGTGTTCGGGTGTAAGTGTTTCATTCTCAAGAAAGGTGTTCGTTTGTCTAAATTCGAGGCTAGAGCTCATGAGGGCATATTTGTTGGTTATGCTACAAACTCTCATGCTTACCGTGTTCAACAAGTCCAATGGACTCATTGAGGAGACGTGTAATGTGAAGTTTGACGAAAATAACGGCTCCCAAGTGGAGCAAAGTGGTACTTGTGATGTAGGTGATGAAATTCCTCCCCAAGCCATAATAAGAATGGGTATTGGTCATATCCTACCCATTGAGGAACCCCTTGTGGCCGAAGGAGAAGGACAATGCTCCACTTCAGTGGAGCCTTCACCTACTCAAGACCCACACGCTTCCGAAGAACAAAGTGAAGGTCCTCAACCTCGGGAACAAGACCAAGGGCAAGATCAATCTCAAGATGGTGGTGAACCTCCACATGATGCCCAAGGTCAAGTTCTCCCCCTCGAGCAAGTTCAAGATCATGAGCAAGCTCAAGATCAAGAACAAGCTCATGACGACGCTCAAGATGATCAAGTGAAACCTCCTCCTTTGACATCCGAGGAGGAATTGGAGCGTCGTGCCGCGAAGATTGCTTCCAAACTCACCACCAAAGGTCATCTCATGGATAATGTGGTTGGAAGCCTAAGAAAGGGGGTAAGCACTCGTAGACAATTAGCAAACTATTGTGAACATCACGCGTTTGTCTCTTGTGTTGAACCCCATAAGGTCTATGAGGCGCTCGAAGACTCGTATTGGCTCAATGCCATGCATGAAGAACTCAACAACTTCGAGTACAATAAGGTGTGGAGGTTGGTGCCAAGGCCTTCCGGGAACCATAACATCATTGGAACCAAGTGGATCTTCAAGAACAAGCAAGATGCTCATGGGAACATCATTCGCAACAAGGCAAGATTGGTAGCACAAGGCTACTCCCAAGTCGAGGGTATCGACTACGGTGAAACCTTTGCTCCCGTTGCTCGCCTTGAATCCATTCGTTTGTTCATTGCTTATGCTTCCCATCACAACTTTAAGTTGAAACAAATGGATGTGAAAAGTGCTTTTCTTAATGGTCCTATTAATGAGTTGGTCTATGTCAAGCAACCCCCTGGGTTCGAGGATCCCTTCTTACCGGATCATGTATATCAACTCGATAAGGCACTCTATGGCCTTAAACAAGCCCCACGTGCGTGGTATGACCACCTTACCGAGTTGTTACAAGATCGTGGATTTGAAGTAGGGGTAATCGATCCCACTCTTTTTACTAAGAAGGTCAAAGGGGAGTTGTTTGTATGCCAACTATATGTTGATGACATTATCTTTGGTTCCCCTAACAAAGCTTTCAATGAAGAATTTGTTGCTCTCATGACCTCTAAGTTCAAGATGTCTTCACAGAGTTGAAGTTCTTCCTTGGTTTTGATATCAAACAAAGAAGAGAAGGTACCTTCATCAACCAAGCCAAATACACTCAAGACATGCTCAAGAGATTCAAGCTAAGTGATGTCAAGCCGGCCTCTACTCCAATGCCCACAAGTGCCAACTTGACATTGATCCCAATGGTAAAGCGGTGGATCAAAAGGTATATCACTCCATGATTGGCTCCTTGCTTTACCTTTGTGCATCTAGGCCGGATATCATGTTGAGTGTGGGGATGTGTGCACGGTTTCAAGCCGCACCAAAGGAAAGTCACTATGTGGCGGTCAAGCGAATCTTTCGATATTTGGCTCATACCCCAAACTTTGGCTTATGGTACCCAAGAGGGGCAAACTTCAAGCTTGAAGGATTTACGGATTCCGATTGGGCGGGAGACAAAGTGGATAGGAAGTCCACTTCCGGAGGGTGCCAGTTTCTTGGGTGCTCTTTGGTGAGTTGGTCTTCCAAAAAGCAAAGTTGTGTATCTCTCTCGTCCACCGAAGCTGAATATGTGGTGGCCGGTAGTTGTTGTGCACAACTTTTATGGATGAGGCAAACTTTAAAGGAATATGGTGTCATTTGTGACAAAGTGCCTCTTTGGTGTGACAACGAAAGTGCCATCAAGATTTCTCTCAACCCGGTGCAACACTTCAAGACGAAGCATATTGAGATTCGGTATCATTTCATCCGGGATCACATTAGGCGAGGGGAGACCGAGCTCAAATATGTCAACACTCATGATAACCTTGCAGATATTTTCACGAAACCCTTGGATGAAGCAAGATTTCGCAAGTTAAGGCATGAGCTAAATATCATTGATTCGAGCAATGTGACGTGAACCCTTGCACACCCCACCTCACTCAACTTGTTGTCTAGCTTAGATGTAGGCATGGACATAGGGGGAGTGTTGTTCTCTCAATGAACTCTCCCTCCCCCTATTATGCATAAATCGATCAACTCTTTCACATTAGCCATTTTTGATGGCACTTGTGCTTCAAAGACGAGTTTTGGTCATAGGCCCAAGGATAATTCTTCGCGGTGCCATACCAATTGACTCAAACATAGGTGGCTCCGGCCACCGCCCTCTCCTGAGAGAGGCCAGAGCTCGCTCTGTTTCGTGTGTTTGTTTTTGTTTGAGTGGTTTCTGGTCCGTTGTCTGTGTGTGTGTTGCCTGGTCGGTCTTCTCCTTCTCTTGGCCTTGCTTTCGTTTTTTGGAGCGTTAGCCGTTGGTTTAGAAGCCGTGTGGTCGCTGAAGCGGTACTACCGCTGGTGGCGAGCGGTACTACTGCTCCTAGCGGTACTACCGCCCTGCAGCACGGTACTACCGCTGTGAGGCGCGGGCAGGGGGTTATTTCGGGGGCAGGGGAGTTTCTTCTCCCCCATAGCCATTCGCTCGCCCCTCGCTCTGTTCCTCTCTCTTCAGCAACCGGCGCCGCGGGAGGGCTCTGGCGGATCTTCCTCTCCGGGGCGCTCCTCTCCATTTCCTTCGGTGGAGTCGATCCCCACCTTGTCCTCTTGCCATGGATGCAGGTATTGCCCCCGTTCCCTTTTTCTTTTTGTCTAGATTTCCAATCTAGCTTCTTAGGGGCAATAGCAGTTGCATCTCTAGATTTTTGGCCAGATCTAGGCTTGAGTAGGATGGAGAATGATTCTAGACAGTTTGGATTAGTGTTTGGTTGGAGTATTTTTTAATTTGGTAGGACGGTAGTACCGGATCTGACCACGGAAGTAGGAAACTGCTGTTTCCCCGCCTCGAGCGGTACTACCGCTCTCTCCAGAGCGGTACTACCGCTTGGAGCGGTACTAACGCGGAAGGGTCACGGTACTACCGCCCCTCTACCAGTTTCCGTCACACTCCTACCTCACAGTGATCCTTTTGCTCGTGTTTTGTGGCTTATGCTCGTTCTTTCTGGTTGTTTGCGTGTTTGTGTGTGTGGTTCCAGATGATGAGGTTCCTGAGCATCAGGCTCGTCGTGTCAACCCCGGTCATGCCTCGTCCAAGCGCTACCGCACCACTGAGCCTGCCGAAGGATCTTCTAGTGCCCCACCTCCACCTCAACTCCAGAAGAAGCCTGGGGTCAAGCCAAAGCCAGGCAAAACCGTGCCAGAAATGCCGCCCAAGGAGTTCTGGGCAAGGCGCCGCCGCAACCCGTATGAGGACGACCAAGATCCCACTTTGGTCAACCGTCCGTTCTGGAACAGGTTCCAGTTTTCCATCTTCTTTGATGTTCTCAAAGCCAAGAAGAATCTCTATGTCAACGTGCACTCCATCGACACCGACCATATGGAGAAAGATCCTGAATACTTTGGTCAGCTCTTCAGATGTGCACTCAACTGAACATTCTTGGGATCATGCAATTCAACAAGGACTATGATGCTGATATTGTGGCCCAATTCTATGCCACGGTTCACCTTGGGACTGATGAGGACAGGACACTGACTTGGATGGCCAATGGCAAGTTGCTTTCAGTCAAGTGGAAAGCTTTCATGGAGTTGATTGGGGTGCAAGATCTAGGTCTTGAGTCTTCTGTCGGCTTTCGCCCCCACCGCCGCACCAATCCACTCACAAGCAAGCTCTATGGCCCTACTGCACTTTGAGAATCAACCCTGAGACGAAGAAGGAAACCTATGAGTTGCCTGCCAATCTGGATATCCTTCACCGTATCTTCAGAGAGACTCTTTTCCCTCGAATCGGGAATCTGGACCAGGTTCACTCCTATCTCGTGGACATGCTTCTCTTCTGCCAGCGTGAGAAGGGACAGAACACCGGAGAGTCCTTGGATATCTCTCATGTTATGTGGTCTGAGCTGCTATCTGCTATCTCCGAGCGCAAGTGCCCGATTTATGGTCCGTTCATCATGCTGCTCATTGAGAAGGCCTGGGATCGTGTCTATCCCCAGGTGTTACTGGAGACTGGAGAGTTGGTCACTCACGATGTCAAGCGTCTGAGGAAGAAGGATAACTGGGGCACTCAGGCCCCTAGGACTGGAGTTCCTTCGTCTGCTACTGCCATGGAGACCGAGGAGGAGACTGGGGCTGAGGATGATGATGATGACTACGTGCCTTCTGAGGCAGAGCCCTCTTGGGCAAAGAAGCTCAAGCTCAAGATGAAGAAGCTGTTCTGCATGGAGTCTCATGGTCAGTACATGACTCATGTGGCTGAGAAGAAGGCCCGAGGTCGCCACAACGAGCTCATGCGACAGATGGGTGCTACTGTGATCAGTGGATCTGAGGATCAGCTTACTGAGGAGGAGGAGTGGATTCAGCAGCACTGCCCGTGGACCGATTCTGATGCCGAGCACTTCCAGACCGACGACGGTGGCGCAGATGATCCCACTGAGCTCTGATGAGTGTGTCCCTCGTTTGCTCTCACATGGAGCCATAGCAACACTCCCTCTCCTTTTTGGTGTCTCGATGCCAAAGGGGGAGAGAGTTTAGGGATTTGTGCTTTGTGTCTTCCGTCTTCTGTGTTTGTGTTTTCCTCGCTTCTGCTTTGTTTGGTTTGTGTCAGTGTAACCTAAGCTCGAGTCATATGGTGTGAGACATATGCTACCTTATCTTTCCAGTATCATTATCTATGTCACTATCTAGCTTATGAGTTGCAATGCTTATCCTGTTAAGTTAACTTATGAGTTGCATGCTTATCCTGTTAAGTTATCTTTGCTACTCTCTTTTACCCACTTAGGTGGTTGGTCTCTAAAATGTAGGGGGATCGTTGATCCTAGTATGTGTGCCGTGCAGTCCAAAGCACTTATCGAGATAGCATACATCTAGGGGGAGCACATCTACATTTTAGGACGTTGGGGTTTTGCGCTTGTTCTATATCTCTCATATTGTGCAAATCCCGTATTGTCATCAATCCACCGAAAAGGGGGAGATTGTAAGGGCATTTTTATCCCCAAGATGTTTTGGTGATTGATGACAATGCTTGTGCGGACTAATCGTGTGCGTTAAGTTCTTTCAGAGATTCATCCTTTGACACGAGACGATTATCTCCCCTCGGTGTTTTATTCAAGACGGTGTAGCTCCTTCGTTTCGTTGTTGGTGGACTAGTTTCGTAGGAGTCACCGTACTATCAAGAGGGGATCCGCTTTGGTAAGACTAGGGTGGAATCAACACGTACACATCCGTATCACACCCGTCGTTTTCTTTCCGCTTCATTGGAGCTACCTTTTTCCCCTAAGTATGCTTTGTTCTGCCCCAGCGGTAGTACCGCGACCCACAGCGGTAGTACCGCCGAATCTCCCCAGCGGTAGTACCGCTCCCAGAGCGGTAGTACCGCTCTCCGAACGGTAGTACCGCTTGGGGTCTTCGGCCGTAGTACCGCAGTGCTTCCGGGCTACTGCCGCCTCGATTCGAGAACGAAGTTTTTCGTGTCGGGTTTTGCGGTACTAAGGGCGGTAGTAGTGGCGGTAGTACCGCTCCAAGCGGTAGTACCGCGCCTACCCCCACGGTAGTACCGCCCTGGGGTCAGGGCCCCTGTCAGCACGGCAGTACCGCTGGGTATTTGCGGTAGTACCGCCCTGAGCGGTAGTACCGCCCTTCCCTAGCGGTAGTACCGCTCTGTGCGGGGCTGCTTAGTGGGATAACGGTTGGATTGAATCCCCCACTATATAAAGGGGTCTTCTTCCCCAAAATTGACCTACCTCTTTCCCCCAAAGCTCCATTGTTGCTTCAAGCTCCATTTTCGCCCGATCTCTCTCCCTAGCCAATCAAACTTGTTGATTTGCTCGGGATTGGTTGAGAAGGCCCAGATCTATACTTCCACCAAGAGAAATTTGATTCCCCCCACTTATCCCTAGCGGATCTTGTTACTCTTGGGTGTTGAGCACCCTAGACGATTGAGGTCACCTAGAAGCCATACTCCATTATGGTGAAGCTTCGTGGTGTTGTTGGGAGCCTCCAAGTGTTGTGGAGATAGCCCCAATCTTGTTTGTAAAGGTCCGGTTGCCGCCTTCAAAGGCACCAATAGTGGAATCACGGCATCTCGCATTGTGTGAGGGCGTGAGGAGATTACGGTGGCCCTAGTGGCTTCTTGGGGAGCATTGTGCCTCCACACCGCTCTAACGGAGACGTACTTCCCCTTAAAAGGAAGGAACTTCGGTAACACATCCTCGTCTACACCGGCTCCACTCTTGGTTATCTTGTGCCTTTACTTTTGCAAGCTTACTTGAGTTGTATCTATTGCTTGCTAGTGTGCTAATTGTCTTTGCATCATATAGGTTGTCCACGTAGTTGCACATCTAGACAACCTATTTCATTGTAAGGTTTAAATTGTAAAAGAAAAGTCTAAAATTTGTTAGTTGCCTATTCACCCCCCTCTAGTCAACCATATCGATCCTTTCACCAGTTCAGAAGAATGGCCGAGCGCTTCCCAAGCGACGGCGCGGCGGCGAACGGCTTCGGCCGCCGCCATCTTCACGAGGACGAGGCTCGCCTCCTTTTCGAGGCCGAGTACCCGGTCCCGCCGGACATGCGGGTGCCCGGGGCATGGAGGATCAGCGCCGGCGGCGTGCGGAGATCGCACGTATCCGCGCGTCCCTGCCGCGGGTGGCGAGGGAAGGCCCGCGGTACACCCCCGACAGCTCGCTCTGGGAGCCCTACTTCCGCCGCCGCCACGCCGAACAGCTCGAGGCGACGAACGGCGTCGAGCCCTCCGGCAGGCTCAACTCCGAGGGCCGGCGCCGGTGGTGGGGCGTGCCCGGCCGCACGTTGGAGGCCGTCCTCGAGTACATCGAGGGCGGCAACACGCCGCGCCTCGAGTACCCTGCTCCCCCGTCCTTCTCTCGCTGGCGTGGGAGCTCGTGGACCCAAGGCGCATGGAGCGTCCCGGGGCATCCTCCTCCTCGTCCGGCCGTTCATCCGGCTCTCCCTGCCTCCGCCGCGTCAAGCCGGAGCCCCAGGACACGCCTGTCAGCGCGCGCACCCGCAGCTCCGGCGTCCGCATCGGCGACTCCACCCCCCCTCCGTCCGCTTCGTTCTCGTCGATCCCAAGCCGAAGCCCGGCCTCCCGCCGGAGTACGAGGAGATAGCTCGGCGTGGCTTCTCCGACGAGGACGCCCTACAGTGGGCGCGAGACGACTACCTCCGTGACGAGATGGTATATTTGCTTCCGCAAAATTACATTGAGCTGAGTTGACTCCAATTTCAACATAGTGACTTGGTTTCTATTTCACTTTTCAACAAACTCCGCGTGGTGCTGTCGAAAAACAAAACAAACTCCGCGTGAGCACGTTTGCGCGCATCTGCGTGTTGTGCACGGTGTTCTCTTCTCTTGAGAAACTGACGACCCTTCTTGTTTTAGAAATTGCAGACGTACGATTTTTTTCTTGTTGAGATAAGAAAGCACGAGCAAATCGCCCACGGAATAACAGCAACCGCGCCACACGCCCGCTGGCAGCAGTAGTAGATCCCATCCCTTTCCACCTGCCGTGCACGCCCGCCGCACGTGCGAGCCCGCCTCCACTGACCCACACGCCAGCCCGCCTCCCCTGACGGGCCCACCCGCCAGCGGCCTCCCGCCCCGCGAACCCCACGGCGCCGCCGCCCGCCCACGCTGCTCCTACGCGTCGTCCTCCAGACGGCGACGTGAGCAGGCAGGCACCAGGCCCAAGCGCTCGCGGCTCTCCCCTCCCCTCCCCCCGGTCGATAGCTCTGCTCTTCTCTCGTCGTCGTCCGCCTACAAAACTAGACGAGGGAGAGGGGAAGCTTCTCTCCTCCTCCTCCCACCCCACCCCACCCCCACCCCCGTCGCTCTCCCAGGCCCTCCCGCCTCGCCGCGCTAGCCCCGGGGGAGCTAGCATCAGCTTCCCCTGCTGCCGCTGCTGCTGCTTCGAGTAGCCGCCGCCGCGAGATTCCAGTGGCGGGCGGGCGCCCCCAATGGACGAGGAGATCGGCGCCGCCGCCGCGCCGCAGGTAACGAACCGCTCTGCTGCTCCTCTCCACCCGTCTCTGTGCCACGTCGGGAGTTCGGATTACGACGAGGGTGATTTGGAAGGCGGCTGTGCTCGGGTTTTACTTGATGGTGGCGGCGAGATTTCGATCTCGCTTCTTCGGAGCGGGGGTGAGAAAATTGCCGCCGGATGCGGGATGGTGCGGCTGTGCAATTATTCTGGGTAAATAATTGGCTGGGTAGTTGTTTTATTACAAGTTCAATTTTGCTTGGTTCTCGAACATTGGGTTCATCAGTATCATGTGATCGAATCGGGTCAACTGTTTCGTTGGCGGAGTAGTCAGGCTGACCATGAATAGACCTTTTCGTTTTCAGCTTCTTACAGGCATGATCATCCTCATCACAGTTCTCTGTTCATACAGCTTCACTTTCGAAATTTGGAATCACCCTAGAGGTGTAAACTGTATTGGAAATTCTTTCATACAACAAAAGCTGTTTCATCAGCTGTTGGTTTATCCAATTTTGGCCAAGGTCACTGGAAATCGACATATCACTGCAATTGCATTGACCGTCTGTTTTGTGTACTAATTTAGTAGAGACGTTCACCAAGTCAGCGACCAGTTTCTTGTGGTTGTTGTTCGTGGTCTTGCTGTGCTGATGGTTGTCATTTCGCAGGGCCAGTGGAAATATCACAAAGCTCTTTCCCTACTAGCGTTTCAGAGCTTTGGTGTGGTGTACGGAGACCTGAGTACGTCGCCTCTGTATGTCTTCAAAAGCGCACTGTCTGGACTGGACAAGTACAGTGATGAGGCGACCGTCTTTGGATTGCTTTCACTGATATTTTGGACCTTGACGCTCATTCCGTTGCTAAAGTACGTCATAATTGTCTTGGGTGCTGACGATAATGGCGAGGGTGAGTGATCTCTTTGTACTAGTTTGTTTTACTGGTTTCTTAATTGCAGCGCATATGCTCCTGTGTTCTAAGTTTGGTTCATTGAATCTTTTGGAAGTTTTAGCCTAGCTTAGTAGAGCACACATGAATTCTGGTAGGCGGAGAGGAATATAGAAAGGTGAAGTTCTGTAATAAGACTGATAGCATAACTGCAACAGACGTTATTGTTCTTTCTCCAAAGGATGAACTTGTGTTCCTTCTCTTTTACAGTAGAGTGGTGACCTGAGCTATCTAGGAGGTAGTTGTTTTGTTTAGCAACTTTTTTTCACCGCATGTGGTTACTGAATAAAGTAAATGTGTTATCCAGGTGGGACGTTTGCTTTGTATTCACTACTCTGCAGGCATGCAAAGATGAGCCTGCTTCCAAACCAGCAAGCGGCAGATGAAGAGCTGTCAACATATTATCAGCCTGGGGTTGATCGGACTGCTATGTCCTCACCATTCAAAAGGTTTCTAGAGAAGCACAAGAAGCTGCGGACATGTTTGCTTCTTTTTGTTCTGTTTGGAGCATGCATGGTGATAGGTGATGGCGTCCTTACACCCACCATCTCCGGTATGCACAACATGTCCTTGTTTCTTTGTTTTTTTTCTTTCTTTAATTATGGACACGTACTTTCGCTGTTATCAGTTGTCACATCTCATGCTGTGCTTGTTGCAGTTTTGGCAGCCTTGTCTGGATTACAAGACCGAGGCACAGGTGGATTAGGAAATGGTATGTGTAGCTTCTTCTTTATTTTCCCCCAACCGCATAATACTTCCTCCGGTCCTTTTTACTCCGCGTATTAGATTTGTGTCAAGTCAAACTTTGCAAAGTTTGACCAAATTTATTTTAAAAAATATCGACATCCACAATATCGAATATATATTACTATGAAACTACATTTCATAATGAATCTAAGAATATTAGTTTGGCATTGTGAATGTTCATATTCTTTTTCTATAAGTTTGATCAAAGTTGAGATATTTTGACTTCGTACAAACCTTACATGCGGACTAAAAAGGACCGGAGGGAGTAGATATTTAGCAACCCGTTCCTGTGACAGTAATATGCTATAATTGTTACATATTTATTAAAAAAACCCTCTTTAGAAGGCGTTTCATCTAGTTTTGCTTTAAACCTTCAGAGTGGGTAAGTGAACTTCCATATGTTAGAATGGAATTAAACAACACAAGCATCTCCAGTCTTCCCTTGATTAGTATGGTCAAATTCTATGTAGAGGTTTTCCTATTTTTCAAGTGCCAGTCAAGCTATCTGATATAATACTAATCTTGGTTGTTCTTAATCTGTATGCTAAAATCCAATGCATTTCAATGTTTAGTTATCTATCTGGCATGCGTGGAACAGTAAAATTGGAGCTGTAGCTCAAATTACCCGCAAGTAATCAAATGTTTTCTCGTCTTCATCTTTAGTTGAGGAAAATAATCGTCCCATTTTGTGATAATGAAATCAATTATTTAATGTACTTTAAGATTTTCTTCGTGTGCTTATTTGCGTGAGTTCGACAAAGTTGATAGGAAAAAGATGGAACATTGAAATTGGAAAGAATCGGTTGCATGAATTCGACAAAGTTGATAGGTAACTGATGGAACATTGAAATTTGAAAGAATCAGAACACCTAATTATTTGTTTGAATTATATTTGTAGTATGGCGAATGATGTGACTGAAAATTAGATAAATTTCAAGGCACCCCTGTTTGCATGATGATCTGGTGTAGAATTTAAATGAGCTGCCTTTATGACTTTGTAACCTGTATATCTTGAAAGAGTACATAGTCCTTTTTTTTTGCATCAAAGATATTACTGTCGCCGTTGATTTCTTCCTTGAGGAACATATCTGCATTACTTGTAGTTTCCTTTAGTAAATGGCTCTCATTATATTGTCTAACTTGTTCTTTTACAGGTTGGGTAGTACTCATTGCATGTGTTGTGCTTGTTGGCCTCTTTGCGCTACAACACCGAGGTACTCATAGGGTGGCATTCGTGTTTGCCCCCATTGTTGTACTTTGGCTCTTGAGCATTGGTATCATTGGTCTCTATAATATCATCCACTGGAATCCCAGAGTATGTCTTGCCCTTTCCCCGCATTATATTGTGAAGTTCTTCAAGATAACAGGAAGAGATGGTTGGATTTCTCTAGGAGGAGTACTTCTTGCCGTGACAGGTGAATTCAAATGGATGTGCTATCTAGCTATGATTATCCATTATTTGTAATGAAGAGTTTGTCTTATGAATATTTGTGATACATGCAGGCACTGAAGCTATGTTTGCCGATCTTGGCCACTTCACTGCTGCATCCATCAGGGTATGCAGAACTTCATATATGAGTTGTGACCTACTCCCCCAGTTCCTTTATATAAGGTGTATTTGTTTTTTTGAAAAGTCAAACGGGTGCATGTTTGACCGAGATTTTAGAAAAATATATCAACATCCACAATATGAAATTTATATCATTTGAACCATTGTGCAAAGTAGTTTCATATTTTATCTATTAGGTATTGCAGATGTTATTTTTTATAATCTTCGTCAAACATTCAAATGGTTGACTTGCACGGAAATCAATACACCTTATATTCTGGAACGGAGGGAGTATATTTTAAGGCTGGACTGATAAAAAATACATATCATGCTGACTGACTACAACTCTTCACCTATTTTAGCTGGCTTTTGTTGGTGTCATATATCCCTGTCTTGTTCTGCAATACATGGGGCAGGCTGCGTTTCTTTCCAAGAACATGTCTGATGTACATGACAGTTTTTACCTATCAATTCCACGTAAGTTTCAGAAGACCAAAGCATGCTTGGGAATTCTCACTTCACATGTTGCTGAAAATAGTATTAAATCATATCACATCACTTTTGCAGGTACTGTGTTTTGGCCCATGTTTGTCCTGGCATCTCTTGCTGCAATTGTGGGCAGCCAATCAATTATATCTGCAACCTTCTCCATTGTCAAGCAGTGCCTTTCTTTGGGATGCTTTCCACGGGTGAAAGTTGTGCATACATCAAGGTGGATCTATGGCCAGATTTACATACCTGAGATAAATTGGATTCTGATGGTCCTTTGTTTAGCTGTGACAGTTGGCTTCCGAGACATAAACATTATAGGAAATGCTTATGGTAAGTTCGACCACTTCAATAATGCAGAAACTATGCAGATCCTATGGTACACTTGAGTTTTGCTCTTGAATCAGATGGTTCCTCGTATACTTCATTTTATTCAGAACCTGCTATTTTCTGTGCAACATAATTCACCATCTTATGTTGACAATTCATTTCTGTCATGCACATTCAATGTCACTGTTCTTGATTACACCAAAATATAGCTACGATTTTTAATTTCTGTGCTGAGAAATTATAATTGTCTAAATTATGTATCGCGCTTATCTCGTTGATGTTAGCAAATTCAGCCAACCAGCTGCTACTTTTCTTGTATAGGCTGTAAGTGTGATGTTCATATCCTTTAGAGGTGAATAGTCTATCTTTGGTAGGAGGGGGTAAGTTGATGTTCATATCTTAGGAGGTGTGTATAGTTAGTTGGTTACTAGCATCTTTCCTTGTTTTGTCATGAGATTGTATCTGGCCTGCCCTTTTTTTTCATGATTTTTTTAATTTTTGGTTAGCCTGGACTAACTTTTGCTCCCATCCTGTGCATGATCTTAGGTCTTGCGTGCATCACTGTGATGTTTGTTACGACATGGCTGATGGCACTGGTCATCATATTTGTGTGGAAAAAGAATATCCTGCTTGCCTTGTCGTTCCTCATATTCTTCGGGTTAATTGAGGGCGCGTATCTGTCTGCATCATTCATAAAGGTTCCTCAGGGAGGATGGACTCCGATTGCGCTTGCTTTCGTGTTCATGTTCATCATGTACGTGTGGCACTATGGCACACGGCGAAAGTACCTGTTTGATCTCCAAAACAAGGTCTCAATGAAATGGATCCTTACACTTGGCCCGAGCCTTGGAATCGTGCGTGTGCCTGGAATCGGCCTCATCTACACAGAGCTAGTGACTGGGGTGCCTGCCATCTTCTCACATTTCGTGACCAACCTGCCTGCATTTCACCAGATTTTGGTCTTCGTCTGCGTGAAGTCCGTGCCAGTGCCCTATGTTCCAGCTGATGAGCGGTACCTCATCGGGCGCATCGGCCCCAGGCAGTACCGGATGTACAGGTGCATTGTGAGATACGGTTATAAGGATGTCCAGAAAGACGATGAGAACTTCGAGAACCACCTGGTGATGAGCATCGCCAAGTTCATCCAAATGGAAGCCGAGGAAGCCGCCTCTTCTGGAAGCTACGAGTCATCGAACGAAGGAAGAATGGCGGTCATACACACTACCGACACAACCGGAACCGGTCTGATCATGAGAGACTCCAACGAAGGCACCTCCTTGACCAGGAGCAGCAAGTCCGAGACCCTCCAGAGCCTGCAGTCCATCTACGAGCAGGAGTCTGGCGGCCTGAGCCGCCGCAGGGTCCGTTTCCAGATCGCCGAGGAGGAGCAGATCAATGCACAGGTGAGGGATGAGCTGTCGGACCTCCTGGAGGCTAAGGAGGCCGGCGTGGCGTACATCATCGGCCACTCCTACGTCAAGGCGAGGAAGAACTCCAACTTCTTGAAGTCGTTCGCCATCGACTACGCCTACTCGTTCCTCCGCAAGAACTGCAGGGGCCCGTCGGTGACGCTGCACATACCCCACATCAGCCTCATCGAGGTCGGCATGATCTACTACGTCTAGTGTAATTTTTCGTCTGGTCTTTTGGATGCCTGTCAGTGTCACCGAGCTTTCAGGCGATGTAAAGATGGGCGGTGGCCGGCTGAACAGGCTAAGCTGCCATCGTTCTGAATTCCGGGGCTTCGGTGAACATGTAAATACACGACGTTTCAGGCTTTCAGTTCATGATAGTTAACGTCATTACTTTGATCCACAGCTACAAAGTTAAAGGCTTTCAGTTCATGATAGTTAACGTCATTACTTTGATCCACAGCTACAAAGTTCGAACATTCTTTGCCTGTGTCTGTCAGTAACTTCATTGCCACATATTTGAGCAAGCACGGGGTGTTATCTGCTTGAGATGAACTATGGACAGTATGCAGTATACATCTATCCCCATATCTTGTGATCTTTATTATGAGCTTCCTTGGTAATGCAGCAGAAACCTAAAATTGCAGCATGGCTTAACATGGTGATAGCTTCCACCTATTTGACGGAGCGCGATCTGGTCTCAACATGAGATAAAAGAACGGATAGCAGGAATATATGGACGAGGCGGTTCGGTGCCCAGGCTTGGTTGCACCTGTGATGAAAGAAAATTCAAAAAAAAAAACTGACTTTCTTTTTGCATGAAAGTTACGCGTGAGATGCGCTCTAAACTTTATATCATTTAGACATCTGGGTACCTCTTAAAAAGACAAATTTAGAATCTGTGAAAAAGTTTACTATTCATGTATTGTTCTGATGCATTTTGTTTTTGCTGATAGCTGCTCACATGCCCAAATGATCTGAAATTTGAAGCGCACCTCATGCACCAAATTATCTTTCATGCAAAAAAAAAACATATTTATATATATATTTTTTAGTAACTTTTGTGATTTTTTTGCCAGGTGTAGATGAGCCCGGGCTCAGGAATGGATATTTGGAAATATACAGCAAAATTACACTAGTGTTTCTTATATTAAGTTAGAGTAGTATTTTTTTAATGCAACATAATCACGTAACATGATCACAGCCTTGCAGATTTTGCTTGGCAGCACTGAACTTTTGCTTGGAAAAAAAGACACTTCCTTTATACGAGGCGTCTTTCATGACTTCGTCAATTTCAAGATGGTAGGTCGACTCAGTTTTTTGATGATGCTCATCGAAATAAAGTGTGCGTGTATGTTTATGAGTGTATGCGCATATGTATGAGCGCCTGCGTCCGTATGAAAAAAAAACATATCTTCTTTTTGGCCGCTTAAGGGCATGGCCAATGCTCCACCCTGGACGGCTGCCCCAGCTCTTTACGTCATCTTTGATGCGCCAAATCAGCTCAACCTGTTGCTTCAAAAGCAAAGTGGGATCTTGTAGAGGAACCGGTTTCTTCCCTGTCAAAAGCACAAAAGGTGGGGCAAAGCAAGGAGAGGTGTGTGTACTGGAGATTGGAGAAAAATTGGATTGAGGAAAAGTGTGGGCCCGGTGAGGCAATGGATACATTGGGTGGATGAAATTTTTAGCAACTGCTTCGTACAAGTTTGAGTACGTGAATCATGGGGCAGCAGTATGGTACAGCCTCCATTGTACATGCCCTTAGAGCCTCGGAAAGAATCACATGCGTGCGGATCAAAACCTAGCCGCCGCCGCCAAGAGAGCCATCTTTCCGGCGCCGTTTTCCGGCGGCTCTCCTCCGCCGGCGACCTCTTGGTCGTCGGTCGTGAGAGGGGTCGCCAGATCCCGTGCGTGCGGATCGTTTTTGCTTTAGGTTTAGAGCACTAATAGCTTAGGTTTTTAGATCGTCCGACGTCTTGGCTTCGACGGCGGTGGCGGCGATGCTGAATAAAGAAGCTCCAGGTTCTTCTCCGGCGAGGCGATCGTCTCTATGCTCGGTGATGGATTTGAGAACCAGTCAGTTCAAGCGGGGATATCGTGGCGGCGACGGTATCCTTGTGGTGGACTTGTGTCCTCGGGCTCCGCCGTTGCGACGACGTCTGCTCCAGTGTTGGCGCGGAGCTTGGGAGGTAGTTCGGGAGCGGATGCAGATTGTGATTTGCATCGACGATATCTGGAAGACAGAACGTGTGCTGGGTTCGTGGTTGATGGATGGCAGGTATGATTTCCTACTTCGGCGTCGTAGTCGTTGTGGGGTCTCAGATCTGTAGTTCGATAGCGTGTCTGGGGTGTTGCCCCGGTCTGATTCGTTCAACGGCAATGGCTTCATCTTTGGTGAGCCACCTTGGAGGTCCACAAAGCTGCATATCAGCGATGGAGCCGCGTCGAGCTCGGGTGAGGAGGTGATCTGTCATTTTGTTCTTTGGTGGCTGTTGTGGTGGTGCCGGAGGCAGGTGACGGACGTTGGTGTCAAGCTTAGCAATGTTCTGCTATCTTTTTAGTTTTGTCATATCAGTCTTTACATGACTTGTAATTTGATCTTTATAATATGAATGAGACACGTATTACCATGCAAAAAAAAAATCACATCTGTACATATGGCCCCATCTGCCATACTAGACTCGATTGCACGGTCCGGCCAGGCTGCAAACCTAGCCCGACCGAACCCCACCAAACCGGTGCGCACGGGCCCACGCGGCATAGAGGGACAGGCGATCTGGTCCGATCGAACCCAAGAGAGCAACCAACCAACCCGAACAGACGAGTCGCCTTCTTCCTCCTCCTCGGCCCAGCGCGCGGCGGCGGCGGCATGGCGGCGGGCGGCGACCTGACCGAGGACGAGCGCAAAGCGCTGCGGGGGAGCAAGTTCGCGCCCCTCCCGGCGCCACCGCCGTCCTCCCGCCCCAACCCGAGGTACCGCGTCACGCCTTCACTAGCGCCTGCCGCCTCCAGATGCACTAATGTAGCTTGCGGTCTGACGGTCCACGCGCGTCGTGTGGTTTCGCCGTTGTAGTGGGCGGGGTTGGGGCTCGATTCGAGTGTGAGATTTTGCTTAATTCGGTTCGGTGATGGAATTGGTCGAGCTCAAGGGCGTTTTGGGGCTGTGGATTAGGACTTCGTCGTCATTTTGCTCGTTGATTGCTTCGTTTGAAGCGGAGTGCGTGTGGTTGAAGTCAGGTTGTGTGATTGAAGTCTTCCGATAAGCTGATTTCAAGTAGTTTAACGCTGCTTGCTTCTTTTGCTTGCAGTGCTGCTGATTAAATTTGTGAGGTTTGCAGTGCTAGATGAGAAAAATGACTCGGATTTAGATTGTGCTTTCAACACTCGTTTTTTTAAGTGGTGCGTCTGCTGCTTGCACATGAAGTGAAGAATGAGCGAGTGGACTGCGTGAATCAAAATTTCATATCACCGGGATGCTTTACATTTTGTGGCTCTCATGAGTGATTGGTGATGTATCGGATTTTGGATTAAGTTGGGGTTATTGCTTCTATGCATACTTGCGTCCGTATAGTCCTACTTTTGTATTAAAAAAATAGAACATTCATGCTCCTCGATGGGTATCTCATGGAACATAAAGCAGGGTTTTACTTTGGTATGATATAGTTAGTCTCATGCACAAATAACCAGCAGAGTTAATTCCTTGTGATGTTTATATGGGCTTGCTAAAGAACATAGAATTTGCATGAGTACTTCTCTTTGGTTACGGATATGACTGTTTCATCTCCTTTCAAATAGGATGGCCCATCCTGGAGGACCACTAACTACAAATAAGGCTGCTGCTTTAGCGAAATTCCTCGAGAGAAAACTACAGCAACCTGATGGCTTGGACTCTCTAAATCCCGATCTTGTAAATTTGGCCGTGAAAAATGCAAAGGAAACCATAAAGGCAAGCAAGGGTACGGGTTTCATTCCACCTATCCTATATTCATATGTCTAGCCCTTGAATTGCATGCACTGGATGAGTTATATCATGATAAAGGTTTATGCATCAATTTTAGGTGTCATTTGCTACTTCTAAGTGCAGTATTGAAATAGGAGCATGAATAAATTTTATTTTAGGCCTTTTGTTTCCAAGTCTTGCCTGCTTAGACTGCTTGTTACTACATCTCTTGTGATTTTTGCCGCAGAACATGACACAGAAGTTCAAAATAGTGGATGCCATTTGTTTTAGGACCATGCAGTCTCCAGTTATAGATAGAGCGAGAAACACCTGAATCACTAACGATAACTTTAAGACTAGATCTCCAGTTATAGACTTTGCCTGATTTCTGGACTGCTGTGAAGATGTGGTTGAGCTCTGCCACTGTTTTTTGCTTTGTTGATGTTGTCAACTTTACTCTTTTTGTATTGCACTAGCAAATTTGACATACATGACCAGTTGGCCACATCCCCTCAAAACCTATTTTGACCTACACCCCTTCCAGACCTGACCAAATTCGACCTACACTGACCTGCTAATGTAGGTGAGGCCTCAACTTCTGGGAGAGTAGTACGGCATGTTCCATCATTTGAGGACTCCTCTGAGGTTTCCAATCAAGATGACGGGGAGCAGAGACAGGAAAAGAAGAAAAAGAAAAAGAAAAAGAAAAAGAGAAAAACAAAGGTAATACTATTTTTTGACCGAAACATAATATAATATAGTGGCTGTTTTGGTATTCTGTTTGTCCTTATCTAAAGGAAAATAGGAAATCATTGGGTAGACACTAGATAATGTGATGAACTGAAATGTCTTCAACAATGCTCGTTCATAAAGTGGGTTTTGGAAACTAAAGCCGTTATGCAGTTGTCATTGGTCAGAACTACTTGATATACATAATATAGATTCTGGGCACTGTCACCTCTGTTCACCGCACGAGCCTGATATTTATAGTCCACAGTGTCTCCTTGCAGTGTTGCTCCTTGGATGGTGCCATATGAAACGGTTCCTTATCGATGTGATAATTCTGTTACTGGAATTTTACTTCACAGTCTGGCAACTACCACCTATATGGAACATTCATTCATGATGTTCATGGTTCCCTCTAACAGTATCTTATCTGTGTTTTCTCAAGTCATCAGCCTTCCTATGTCTCTGATGGATGATTTCCTCGTGCAGGCCGCTAAAGATTCCAAGCTCCACAATACATCAAAGAAGAAAAAGAAGTTATCGCTATGACTCTTGAATATCCATGGGACCATGGAGTTAAAAGAAGGCTGCCGTCCACACTTTTGCACTTCTTAGATCTCTTGCTTTCATCTGAACCTCAATCAACACTGTAAAGTGTAAACCTAGCAGTGGCATCAAGGTGACCCGTCACAGTGAACAAAACACTTGAGAACCCAGAGTGCAAAACTGAATGTAGTTGGTTCTTGTTTTTGAGGGCGAATGTAGTTGGTTCTGGTCTAACGGTCCCTATACCATTAGAGTTGCTTGGAAACATCTATGTATTCTGCACTTTATTACTGCTGTTGAATGCTGTTCTGAGTTTGTGATGATGCAGCTCGCCACTGATCTGCTTGAGGTGTTTTTTGGGGTTGCTTGAGGAGGTGCTGTGGGAACTGAGAAATGCAATGCTGCTGTGTCCTTTTTCGGTTTTTACTGGATATTCTTTGGATCACATGGACGATGATGGATTGGAAGCTCTGCCTGGGCCCTTCCTCCTGCTTGATGTGTCTTTTCCTGGGTGCTAGTGATTGGCATGGCCTGCTGGCCCGATGAATCTGACAGGCTTCTTATTTTCAGAGGAGTCAACATGTCTGTCTATATAGGTATAGCCTGTGCTAGTTGTATGATATGCCCTAGTTAATGATGGGCCAAAATGCTCCATTTTCCCCTGCAATTGATTTTAGAGCATCTCAAAACCAGACCCCTATTTCTCCCTGTAAACGTCTGTGCGGTCCACCAGAACACGGCCCGGACCAAAAAAAGGTCATCCAATCAGACTTCTTAAACCGAGGCCAACTTAGTGGCAATAATAAATGTTATTATTTATTTTCAAGTTTATAATTAATATTTTTATGTGCTATAATTGCAATGGTTCTCGAGTCTGCAATAACCACGAGACTCAGAGGAAAACTCGTATGTATGTGTGAAATAACAAACAGAAAATGGATTCCTAGTCTCGCCTCTAAAACTAGCTGAAGTGTTGTACTAGTATGATGATTATGTTTTTCTGACCATAGACATAATTAAAGTAATAAGGATGCCGGCAACTTCAAGAGCACATTATTGGAAGAACATTTGTGTTGAACATACCACAATTTATTGTCATACTACGAGATCATACTGTCACAAGTTATTAGTACAAGCACACAGATGTTAACGTATGCATAATTCCTTTGACCATGAGAGTATCATGTTCTGCATACCGGATGATGTACTTTGGGGTTCGTCAAACGTCAACCGTAAGAGGGTGATCATAACGACAAATTTCAGGTGCGTCAGAAAAGTATGACAATGTACTTGATAGCTCGAGACTGAGATTTGCTCCTCCGGTGATGAAGAGATATTCTTAGGACCCTCTCGGTGCGGAGATATCCATCATCGTCTGGCTAGACACAACGTGATTTTTTCACGGGGATGGCGAAACATGGGGACGAGAAAAGTGAACAAAACCAATAACGAGGATAATTGACATAGTGATCAAGTGCTGATTCACGTGGATGCCGATAAATCTCACCTTGGGTCTTGTAAAGCATCTCGATAATCATTCATGTGGGTATAGGGATCAATATGGATGTCCACAATTCCGTTATTGACCATTGAACGGAAGGAGTTCCGGTCATGTCTATACTTTACCGAACCCGCGGGGTCAACGCTTAAGGGTCACCTTTTCTTGAGTATTAGAAGTGTAGGAGCTGATGTAATTTTCACTAGAAAAGTTTCAAATAAAGAGAAAAAATTTCGGAGAGAGAGCCGAAAGGTTTTGGAACAAAACCGGGATTTTTTTCTTCAAAAAACCAAAAATGTTCCGTATAACCTTAGAAAGCATCCAGAAGGAGTGGGAAGATTTCAAAAGTTTCCCGAACCTCTCTGAATGTTCTAGAGGGCGTTGTGGGGCTGCCACTTGGCAATGCCCAAGTGGTGCAGCCCTACATGGGCCACTAGGGCTCAATAGTGGGCCCCCCTTTGCCTTTTGGGGCAAGCCCCCCTTGGTGTGGCTAGGCTTGGGAGGGGTTGCGTCCCTTTGGGGGCAGCTGGCCCTAGATGCGGGCACACCCCTTTGGGATGGCCCCCTCCCCAAGTCGGACACCCCATGGCCTATTATAAATAGAGGGGAGGAACAACCCCCTCGCCAAGTCGGCCACGCCCACCCTATTAATAAATAGAGGGGAGGGGAAGCCTGCCCCCAAGACACAATTTTTTGTGCTGCACCCCTCTCTCCCACAATTTTCTCCACGCGGTTTTTGTACTCCGACACCGCTTGGCACTGGATTGCGAAACCCTGTTGGATTATTGATTTCATATGCGTGGATACCAGCAAAGAGGTCGTCCGTTCGATCTTTCTTCGAGGGAAAAATCTCGTGGTTGGGAGGTTGTATATCCTAGCCGCGGGAATATGCATCAACAATCTACACCAACTCTACTTCCGTTGCACTCTAGTTGATAATGATCTAGTCTAATCCCAAATGGATCTTCATAGTGTTCCTTGATTAATTCGTAGGATGATTTTTTTTTCTACTATGTTTCCTTAAACGGACTATCTGGCACCCCTCAAATCCAATCCATATATGAGATGGATATGAGGCGGTCTGGACGCACCTGCCATGTAAGACATGCCCAGGTTGGCCCACCCTAACCCTACATAAACCCCATCATTGACAGCTTCGCTCTCCTCTTCATCCTCGCCCCTGCACTTCGTGTTCCTATTGCCCCGCGCTACCATGGCTGGCGGATCCGAAGCAGACCCCATTGACTGGGATGCGCTCACCCGAGAGTACTAGAGCTCCGCGGCATCCAACGAGGATCTTGCTCGCCATTGGACGTGGATGGACAAGGGCGGCTCTTCGTGCTCCGCGCCCGGCAGGGTGAGTGTAGTCATGGCGCTAGGCAGTCTAAGCCGTCCCTAATGGCACGACAAGGCTCGTGGAGCTCCGGCCCGTTGATACGTCTCAAACAATCAACAATTTTTGATTGTTTCATGCTATTATAATATCACATTTGAATACTTTTATAGCAATATTTTTTTCCAGACTAACCTATTAATTCAGTGACCAGAGTCAATTGCTTTTTTCTGCATGTTTTCTTATTTTTCAGAAAATCCATATTTATGAAGCTCAAAATACCGTGGAGATTTACGAGATTTTTTTTCCAAAAGACGAATGTTCCAGAAAGTGCCGGGAGGGGCTAGGAGCTGACCCTAGGCCTCCACGCGGCCAGGTGGTGCGACCAGGGGCCCACCTGGGTTGCTTAGAAGTGACACTTTTTCTCCACCACAAAAAAGAAAGAAATGACACTTTTTAGAGGAGAAAATTTACTCCTTTGTCCTTTAAGAATACTCGGCTGTATCCTTCCTCTAAATTACAATAGTGATGCCCCTCACAATTTTTTTTATAATAGTGATGCCCTTATTATTTCTCAAAAAAAGTGATTCCCTTATTGCCATTTTGGGCGGAGGCGCACGGCCTGACACGTCCGGCCCATGCCCTCCCCTCACCCATCACGATCGATCGTGTGCTGCATGAACAGTGCGCAACTCCCCGCTATCCTTCTACCCTCCCGTTCCATCTGGCCGTCAACTTGTCCCACGCACGTACACCCTTCTTCTTTACCCACACCACGCCCGACACATGGACCGGCCACAAGCCCATCGATCGATCCCACCCTCTCACGTGATGACAAGCAAGCTGGAGCGTGACGACTGAAGGAATTGATCGTGGACGACCTATCTATCTTGCTCACATTCTCGTTTCCCATGCGTACTTGCGGGGCTGATGAAGTACACTGAAAACATGCACTTGTCTCGGACCCTGCAAACTCGTGACTTAACCGAATCGCACACGTTTTCGCCAAGTGTATGTGTAGCAGGAATGGGCACCAGAAAAGAAAAGAAATTCAAAGTTGGCATTGCAGTTCCAGGCCAGTTCATCAAGAAACACACGTACAAAAAAAGAAGAAGAATGTGCACAGTTCTTGCATGCAGGTGCACAGTTCTTGCAATATCTCCCATTCTCGTGGTAAACCAGACGCAAAATACACGTCCATGCCGCTGCATTGCGCGACTGAGTATGGCGCCGGCGGGGTACGAGGTAAGGTGTGATCAGCGCCGGCAGGCACGTCCCGGGGAGCGGCGCCCGCCGTGCCGGCCGGCGCGCGGCGGTGGCTGGCTGGCTGGCTAATCCAGCGGCTACGTAGGACGACATACATACGCGCGGCTGGTACGAGGTAAGGCGTAGAGTCAGCGGCCGGCACGTCCCGGCTCGCGGCGCGCGGCGTACGTACGCGCGCGGGCGGGCGATGGAGCGGCTGGTCGTCTCTCGCTGGCCCGTGCGTACCGCGTAGGCCAGGGGCGTGGTACGTCCGCGCGTGTGCGTGCGCCGTATGTCGCTGTGGCTGGCGCAAGCGGGGCGTACCCGGCGTACCGGGGCCCCTCCCTCCACCGCGACACGTCGCCCCTCGCCACTGTCACCCGCACGACCCTACGCCCGGTTCCCATATACGCACTCCTCTCCCTCCTCTACCTTGTCACCCCGGCCCTAGCTTCTGCCGGCCCATCCATGTCTCTCATCTCATGACCAAGAAACTCATTATTTTATGCTGCTGCGCGCGTCCGTCTACGTATGTGTCTGGCTGGCTAGCTGCGGGGCCGGGGAGTGGTTGGGGTGCTGTGGATTTCCTTGCATGTGTGCATGTGTGCATGTGCATGCATGTCGATCGGTGCATATTCTCTTCTCGTGTGGTGTGGTAGTGTACTGTAGAGCGAGCGGGACAGGCTACCGGGTCCGTCATGTATGGTCAGGAGGCCCGTTCTTGCAAGGGGATGTACTCTCGTACTTGCCACATCTGTTGCGCTCCTACTACCTAGCCACCCCACACTCCACCCCTCACTCGTTGTTGCATGCTTGTAATGTCACCGAAAAAGACTAGCATTTCTTTCGTATAGACACTATACTACCTTAGGCGTGTCCAACGGACACCCTCAAATATTCGTGAACTCGTTTGGACCGTTTTCGCAAACATCTGACCGGATGGAGGCCATCCAACTCTATTCCTCGTACACCATTTTTTAAAATCAAAATAGATTTCCGCCATTACACTACTGCATAAATGCATAACGGAGGCGGGCGCCAAAAGCCCGTCAGTGACGAGCGGTGCTCTCAGAGGCGTCCGCCACTTCTAACACCGCATCAGTGGCGGGCGAGATGCCCGCTGCTGGTAGAACATTCTCAGTGGCGAGCATGACTTATAGCCCGCCACGGGTCCACGAGGTAGCAATGGCGGGCGTCGGTGTATGCATGTCACAGTTATGTGGGGCAGCAGTGGCTAGCCCTATTTTACACCCGCCATGGGTAGAAATCCAGGCCTACAGAAGAAACATTGTCGCGGCAATGTTTTAATCAAGCGGTTGCAACATTTTGCACTTGATCATCACATCACATTACATATATAAAATGTAGTCTCAACATTCAATGTCAACACGATAATTAAGAGTGTTTGCGAAGCAAACATAGTAAGAAGTGCAACCGATTTGGGACGTCGGCAATTCATGAGAACAAGTCATCCACGTCCTTCAAATGTTTACGCTCACAGTCCGTTTTGTCGTCAGCTGGATCTAACTTGTAGTGGAACTTCCTGTCCTTCTGACAACCTCCCTATTGATGATCTTGCCCACACCTTCTCGAGGCGCTCATGCTCTCTGGAGGATAACCCTATCTCCATGTGCCTCTCCTTCTCTTTGCACCATTTGGTGATTTGGTAATGACTTTGCAAAAATTTGCTTATGTGCAAAAAGTCGTCCATGATGGCCATAGCATAGTAGCCAGACCTTTGGGAGTATTGGACATTTGGTTCTTGGTAACAAGAAGATCTGGTGATGAACTTGAATTCCAAATGGCGTGCCATGTTTTTTGTAATTCTTATACATGAGTAGAGCAGCATTTAGAGCCTCCTTCAGTTTGGTCTAAGGCTTTTGAGGGTCTGCGTCGGCAATAGTGCGATTATGATCCGGTGCCATTTTTTGCGCAGAAAATTGAAGAAATCACATGGATGATATCAAACCACAAGGTAAGGTATATGTTTTAGCATATCAGAGCGAGTGACTTACGTTTCGAAGTATGGCATGAATAGGTGTCCTTCTGTGTACGATTCACAATCATGCACAGGAAGAGGTAGTCCGCGATGAGTTTCTGGCCATATGTGGATTCCATGTTGTGCCAGTGCATGTGATAAGGATCAACTATGGCCACATTACTATGCCGGACTTGGCAATCTGAAGCTTGATCAAGTGCCCAAAGTCTCATGAAGGACGGGGAAACTGTACTGACATAGAAGATATTTGCATAGATCACCTCATTGAAGTGCAGATAAATTTTATCCATGGGTGACTCGTCGACGAAATGAACACCCTCTATAACCTTGGCCTTGTAACACATGTCACCTTCTTTTGATCTAGCTACCACGACAACATGTAGAAGGTGAAGTTCGATCGAGAGGGTCCTCAACATAGTGCCCGATAGCATTGGTTGATGGGGCTTATACATATTCTATATGCGCCCTTTGGAGAAGATAATGGGCACATGAGGTTTGTCCGCGGATAGTCCAGAGCCCGATTTCCCCCTTGTCTTAAGATCTTGATCAAGCTCCGTTGGTGCCGGCGAATTGGCAGGTAGATCCTTCTCCGCTGATGGTGGAATATCTTGGACTATGTCTGCGGCGCCGGCAAGGTTGAATAGGGGG
>NC_041383.1:121096602-121131376 GCF_002162155.2 Triticum dicoccoides
TCACTTGTCCTAATGTAATCACGCCCTCTTCAGGGGGGGTGATGCAACGACCATGCTTCAAAGCCTGTCTTTACCTCCAGCACCTCCACCCTCGTCATGTCAAGTGGCAGGACAATCGGAGCATCATTCTAGTACCACCGGTAAACGGGGTGACTTATCCCTTGGTAATCCATGCATTGGTGCAGAGACCTGCTATACAAACGGTTTTTAACCCCTTTCCGCGATGGTGTTTGTAAATGTCGCCAAGTGAGTGTGGGCGATAGGGGGGGGGGGTCCTTCCCACACGACCCAGAAACCGTCGGGGATAGGCCCTCCTATCACACAGGCTGGGGCAAAATGAGCTCGTGTGCGATGTGGCGAGGCATCAAAACCCAATCGTTTCCGTTCGTATGTACATCCCACACGGTGAATCCTAGAAAAACATTTCCATATGTATATTACACACAGTTTTTTGTGTGGAAACATTCATGCAAGGTGGCCTAATGCAAACAGTTCTCTGCCGGAAGCCGTGTGTGATTGTTAGTTGATCAAACACGCCTACTTTCTAGAAACCATGTGAGTTGTTTGAGTTCATCGCCCACGGTGCTGTCTGAGTAATCGTCTGCAATAGAAAACCCCAATAAGCAGGGTAATTAGACTATTATTGATAATCCATGTAGTAGTCAAATTGATATTTCTTATAAAACACACCAGATATTTCATATCCGTATAGCGACAACCAGGATTTCATAATCGAATTACATCAGATAGCTTTGACACTTAGTTACGCCATTACACAACAGCACCAAGTTTCACATGCAACATCGAAAACCTTTGGAAAGTAGCATCATACACGGTAAATAGACATATGAATCTCATCTAAGAAACTGCAGAAGCGGAAACCAAATATTGAGCCTTCAGTGATGTTGAATGTCCTTGCAACTTTAGGCTAGTGGTTATGGATAATTGCCCGCCCAACCTTCGCCCTCTTCAGGAAGACTTCAATATTGTACCGTGGGTGTTGAATGAATACCTTCCTCGCCTCTTGACCATGCAGGTGGTTTGAGAGGTAATCATCGGTGAGCTGCTTTGGAAAGTACTGAAAACAAAGATATGCATAAATCGCCATTATAAATTTTGAAATGGCGCAAGGGGTAAAAACAAGGTAAAAGAGTTAGTACCATCCTATAATTGACTGATGTCTTCTTCATTGTGCAAACAAAGATCTTGCTGTTATTCGTTGCAAGTTTTTTCATCCAAACAATCTTTCCGAGTTTCTTGACTTGACTGATATTCATGGACATCTCATTTCCCCATATGCAAGTGGGTCGAACAGTGGGTCTAAGCCTTTGACAAGAGGACCTACATGTGCAAGACCAAATTGTAAGAAACCTAAATATTAGAATGATTCCTGCAACTGCACAATAATGTGCTATTAGCGAAAGGACCATGCATGAGAAAACCTCGATGGTAAATCGCAGTGCCTCCCATTGTTTCCCTGCAACACACAGAAGGAAGATCCTGATCTGGTTGACTGAGAGTTGTCATACTATTAGTAGAATATGTATTGAGTACAACCAAATTCGATTTATTTCACATGCATAACAATACAAAATTGTACCCATAGCAAATGAAAATCAAATTGCAGAATTGAACCAAACAGCTAAATGGATAGCAGACCAAATGAACCAAAACAATTAACTGAGCACGACATTGCAGAATAGAAACATGTATTAGAAGATAAGATAGTTAACAAAACAAAGAATGCTTGAGAACAGTACTAGGAAATGTAGCAATTGTTGGACCAAACTATTAACTGACATTGCATTTCAGAGGACCAAACTGTTAACTGAACATCAGATTGCATATTAACATTATAGAGGACAAATCACTAGAATGCACTAGTGGTGGCCTCGAGAAAACAACACGAACTGTATTTTAAAGTAGACAACCGCGTGGCGGTGTCGACGATGGCCTTGAAGATGAGGTACTCCTCCAAGATCTGGCAGTCGACACACATGGTAGCCATAGCGACCTCGTGCGCGCGTGCGGCCACGATTTGCTTCTCCGCTGCTAGATGCGACTGTATTTTTTCCTTTTCCTAGTTCTTCTTCCAAGCGCAGGATAACCCCAAGGGGTTGTGGGTTTTTCTCTACCAATGGGAGCTTTCCCTTTACCGCCCCCATGGGGGTGGTCCAAAGGGTTCATAACTACCCCTCTTACTACGGGGCGTTTACCTAGCCAACACTTAGATCCGGCTCTACCCAAAGCTCCACCTTATACTGCGTGCAAAATGGCTGTGGGCAGCGCATAATTGGAGGAGGGGGACAGTGATTTCGGCGGAAGGTGTCACGTCATCGGTCGGGGCATGTGGGACGGGGAAGGAGAAGGATGGCGTGGGTGGGGTGTGGATTACCTGACCATATCAATGAGGCCGTGTAGCAAGAAGAAGGGTCGCATACGAGGAGGCGACGCTGCAAGAAGAAGGGTCGCCGTCGAGGAGGCGGCGTTGCAAGAAGAAAGGTAGCCGACAAGGAGGCGGCGCTACAAGAAGAAGGGTCTCCGGTGAGGAGGCTGAGCTGCCAGTAAGCAGTAGTGAAGCTTTGAACTTGGAAAGCAAGGAGGAATAGTGGAAATGTGGCTTTTTATGGGAGGGAGAGGGCGGGGAGATAGATATTTCCGCTGTGGCAGAAAAATTTCGCTCGGTGCCGCGAGAAACTAGCGCGCAAGTGTGGCTCAAGCGGGGGCGGTGGACTATAGATGACGAAGCTTCCCACGTAAGCCAGACAAGATGGTGCGCCAAGATAGTTTATATCGCATCCCACACGATTCTTTCTAGTAAACTGTTTGTGGTATACCTGATTTTTTCATTATGTTTTGAAAGACAAAATGGTGTTACAGAGGGAAAGGATGGTGTTTTGCTAGAACATTTATGTATAGTGAACATGTAACTACATGAGTGTCGTGTTTAAATTTGGAATTATTCCGAGTTTGTTTTGCATTCTTATGCATTAATTGAGTTTCTAGGCATTTAATGTGCATAATTCAAATTTGAACTACAAGCACATATTTCAGTGCACCAAAGTTTGTTGAAAAATCACTGTGTCTTTGGGTGAATTTATAGGTCCCATGCAAGAAATGAGAATGAAATTCAAACATGTGGGCGTCGTGGCTCGGCCGGGAACATTGAGAAACTTGGTTTTTAAATTCCTGGAAATTCAAAACTCGCCTGAAAATCATGAAACTTGGCATGGTGTCATTTCATGGCACCAAAATGCAGTGGTAAAATAATTGGCCACATTTGGACAAGTTTTTGGCATAAGCTTCTTGCAAACCGGAGATTCTCTCGAGAAGACTCGTGGTTCCTGAGGGGGACGTGTCACCTTTTTGTGCGAAACAATATACGCTGCCTCCCCCCTTGATTTTTTACAAAGGCAACATAGAATTATATGAGTGCCGTGTTAAAATCTGGAATTATTCCAGGTTCGTTTGGACTTTTTTATACATTAATTGAATTTCTAGTCATTTAATGTGCATAATTCAAATTTGTACTACAAACACATGCTCGAGTGCACCATGGTTGAAAAATCACATGTGTGTCCTTGTGTGAATTTTAGGTCCCATGCAAGAAATGGGAATGGAATTCAAATATCTGGGCGTCGTGGCTCGGCCGGAAAGATTGAGAAACTTGTTTTTTTAATTCATGTAAATCCAAAACACGCCTAAAAATCATGAAACTTGGCATGGTGTCATGACATGGCACCAACATGTTGTGGTAAATTTTTTGGCCGAATTGGGACAAGGTTTGGTATAAGCTTCTTGCAAACCGGAGCTTCTCTCAAGAAGGCTCGTGGTTCCGAGAGGGAACATGTCACCTCCGTGTGTGAAACGACATACAATGCCTTCTCCCGCCTTAATTTTTTTACACAGGCTGATTAGACCAAATAGAAGTATCGTGCTAAATTTTGGAATTATTCCGGGTCCGTTTGGCCTTTTTTATACATTAATTGAATTTCTAGGCATTTAATGTGCATAATTCAAATTTGAACTACAAGCACATGCTCTAGTGCACCAAAGTTGGTTGAATAATCACATGTGTGTCCTTGAGTGAATTTGTAGGTCCCATGCAAGAAATGGGAATGGAATTCAAACATCTGGGCATCGTGCCTTGGCTAGAAATATTGAGAAACTTGATTTTTTAATTCCTGTAAATCCAAAACACGCCTGAAAATCATGAAACTTGGCATGGTGTCTTGACATGGCACCAACATGCTGTGGTAATTTTTTTGGCTGAATTGGGACAAGCTTTGATATAAGCTTCTTGTAAACCGGAGCTTCTCTCAAGAAGGCTCATGGTTCCGAGAGGGAATGTGTCACCTCCATGTGCGAAACGACATACACTGCCTTCTCCCGCCTTGATTTTTTTACACAGGAAGCTTAGACCAAATAGGAGTTTTGTGCTAAATTTTGGAATTATTCCGGGTTCGTTTGGCCTTTTTATACATTAATTGATTTTACAGGCATTTAATGCACATAATTCAAATTTGAAGTACAAGCGCATGCTCCAGTGTGCAAAAGTTAGTTGGAAAATCAGTTATGTGTACTTGGGGCAAACTTCTAGGTCCCATGGAAGATGTGGGAATGGAATTCAAACATCTGGGCGTCTTGGCTCGGCCGGAAACATCGAGAAACTTGGTTTAAAATTCCCGTAAATCCAAAACTCGCCTGAAAATCATGAAACTTGGCATGGTGTCATGACATGGCACCAACATGCCGTGGTAATTTTTCTGTCCGATTTGCAAAGGCGCACACATTAACAATCAACAAAGTCATTTTGGAACAAGTGTTGTCACATTACAAATCGAAAACACAAGTATTTATTGAAACCATGGGCGTTCTACTTACCAATTACGTGCCGCCACGCGTCCCTTTTTTTATTGGCTAGGAGGTGCCGTGCGGGGTAGTTATTTGAGTACAGGAGGCGTTCGATCAGACCCTGTGTGTGCTCATTGGGAGGAGAGCCCTTTGACTTCTATCAGCCGCCCACCTCCCTCCCAATGTCTCCATTAATGGCGCCTGAGCCCCTGTTTCACGGCGTGGCCATGTCTCACTCGACTAAGATTTAAGAGAGAAAAAAGAAAATCTGAAAATAAAGTTTTGCACGGATCTTGATGTAAGATCCAACGGACCTATATAGCATCGACTGCGACTTATAGCAAGACTGATGAATATAAGGACGATGACAGTGGATAACAATTGTCTTACATATTTAGTAAGATAATTAAAAAAGCCACATGCGGCAATGCCCGAAATACACAAGGGCAAAAGAAGAAGGAAGACAATGATCTGGCTCGCTGATCTCTACTTTCTTGATGCGTTGCTGCAGGCCGCGGGAACTAGTGTCCGCGGTGAGCGGTGATGAGCTCTTTCGTGTCCTCAAGACGCTGCTTGAGAGCATCCGCGGATTCCTCCACCAGCCTTTGGCGCTAGATGCGGAGCATGCCATTCTCGTCCATAAGTTTCTTGACGATGATGCCGGTCCTAGTAAACAAGTCAGTGGTCTCCTCCTGCTGCTCCACACTTCCAACGATCTTCTCCCTCAGTAGGTCGCGCTTGGCCCGGAGCTTCTCATTGCCCTTACTTAGTTGCCGGATGATGCCGGTAGCCTATTCAAACGAGGCTTTCATGTCTTCCTGCAACCTTGCCCAGCCGGAGATCTGATCCATCTGGCTATGGAAGACCGCATGCATGCGCCTGTAAGAGTCCTCGCCTGCCTGCGAGACATTTTCCCACGCTGCCACGGTGCAAGAGGACATCTTTGCTGCATTCACGATGCTGCGGAACATCTCTGTTGCTTCCGCGGCATGGCCCGACCAGTCTGCTGCATCGATGGCGCGGCGGGACCTCTGTGCTGCTACGGTCGTGCGGCGGGACATGTCAGCTGCTTTTGCGGCGAGGCGGGACATCTCTCGTGCTTCCGCTTCCATGGTCGCCTCTCCCTGGTGGTAATCTCTCGACCCAGAACTCACGCTGGCCATGGCAAACGCCGGGGAAGGATGATGAATGACTTGTTTGTTTTTGTGGATGAGGAGTTGAGGAGGAATGTGCAGTCATCTTGGAGTAGTAGTATTTATAATCGAGTACTAATACGCTCCTAAGTGGGAAACCGTTTAGGTTTTGATCGGTGTGAACATGTTTGTAATTAAATATAGCATGGTAGTAATTTGGAATGTGACGGGACGCAGCCTCAAAATTTATTGATGATTCTATAACTTCTAAGTGCGGCACTATTCCTGGACGGTGTAACGTGGGCACACTTTCTCGGCCGAGTACGTGGCATTTGCACCATAGGGTGCACCGCAATAGGCAATGTCAGCACACATCTTGTTCCAACAACCGTGCACGCTCGTTATTACCATCACACACACTTCTTTTAATTAGAATGTGTGCCTGTCTAGCGCACACACGTTGATTTGTCTAACTGTTTCTGTTTGTTGTGGCTAATCGCAAACAGTTCATTCATGTGAAGTGTATGTCGTCAATCGTATACAGTTTTATCTGGCTGGCCATTTCTGTTTTGTTGCCTAATCGAAATAGTTAATCCTTCTGAAGCGTATGCCCTCAATCGCACACACCTTTATCTAGCTGCCCGTTTCTATTGCTCCACCTCATCACAAACAGTTAATCTGAGTGAACTGTATGCCGTATATCGCACACACCTTCATCTGGCTATCCGTTTCTGTTACTCTTCCTCATCGCAAACAGTTAATTGAACTGAACCATATGCCCTGCATTGCACACGCAACTAAAATCGGAACCGTGTTTGATGGCTCCGCCATCGCAAACATTTTGCATCTTTTTTGATGTTTTTTTACATCACCGTTTGCGATTAATGCATCGCACGCAGTTTCGTCAAAGGGTCTTTGATCGTAGTGTCGCGTTAGCAGCATCCTGCAATAGTGATGCCATCACGTTGTCCACATTGGCAAACAACTACCATGAAGTAAATTGTGATGATCGTGGATGTTGGCTGCTACTAGACATATTTTACCAGGGAGGACTCGATGTGACGTGCGGGAACATTTCAGCTAACCTCTTTTGTGTTGCAAAACCTAGTAGAAAACAAAAAAATCTGCACCTACGATCACCCAAGATCAATATGAAGATGCATAACGGGTTGGGATCACGATTGTTACTGTCACCGAGTTGTAGCGGAAGAAGAACGTGTAGGTGTAGATTTTACTTGGTGTCCCTCGAACCATCGATGAATGATCCCTTGTACCACCCACGAATAGTCCCTCGAACCAAAGAGCGAAATCACAACCTGTCTACTTGGTTGCAATCGTGCAGCCTTCACGATCCGACATCACTTCACCGTCAAAAGCTAATAATCACCGAAGAATTAGAGGGAGGCGATTAGAACCACACTAGGCTTCTAATTATGAGGACAAGAGGATTAGCCTAGCTCTAATTAGTCAACCAGGACAAACTAGAACTAGACGAAATAGAGGAGGCTCCAAAACTTGTATAAAACAATAGAGCGAAACCCCCTAGTATATATACGTTGGAGGAGGAGGAGAGGGCAGCCACCAAGGGGGGAAAGTCCACCTTGGGGCGCCGGCCATGGGAGAGGGAGTTGGACTCCCTCCCCTTGTCCATTTTGGCCCTCGCCCCCCACAAGGAAGGGGGGGGGGGGGCTTCCCACCTGGGCCCTTGTGGCCCAAGTTGCCTTTCACCTCTTGGCCCTTTTAGGCCCGTTGATATTTGAATTAAATATAAAATGTTCTAAATACCTCTAGACTATTATATATATTTTAACACCTTCAAAAATATTTTCCACCTATATATAATTTATCGGTAATACCCGTTATTACCTGATACTCTATGAAACCCTTCTAGTGACCCCGAAACGCTTCCGGATCCTCTTGGAACTATTCTGAATATTCATAACACAATTCCACACATATATTCTCATGACTCCTGTCCTACTAACACTCAGTAGATCTTGATTGCCTTAAGCTTGTGACCCATAGGTTCGGTAACTCATAGACATGAATGAAACTATTCGTTCAATGACCGGCAGCGGGATCGTGGATGTCCGTATCGGTCCCCATGAGTATGATACGTCCATTTTGCATCATGTTTTCCTACTATTATTTATAATGTTTTGATCATTATAACACTTTGTGATGCAATTATAATGCTTTTTCTCTCTTAATTTGCAAGATTTACATGGAGAGGGAAATTGACGGCTGCTGGAATTCTGGACCAGGAAAAGCTGCATCAGAGATTCCTATTTTGCACAACTCCAAAAGACCTGAAATTTTACAGAGAAATTTTATGGAATATAAAAAAAGTATTGAAGCAATGAAGTACCAGAGGGGGCCCACCAGTTGCTCACAAGGCAACAAGGCGCGACCACCCCCTGGGCGCGCCCTGATGCCTTGTGGGGCCCATAGTTGTCCTCTAGCTCCCCATCTTATGTTATATGAAGGGTTTTGGCCTAGAAAAAATAAATCAAGGGAGGACTTTCGGGATGAAGCACCGCCGTCTCGAGACAGAACCTGGGTAGGAGCACTTTAGCTCCACGATGGAGCAATTCTGCCGGGGATACTTCCCTTCGGGAGGGGGAAATCGAAGCCATCGACATCACCAACAACACTCTCATCATGGGATGACCAATCTTCATCAACATCTTCACCAGCACCATCTCATCTCAAACCCTGGTTCATCTCTTGTATTCAATCTTTGTTTAAAAACCTCAGATTGGTACCTGTGGGTGGCTAGTACTATTGATTACATCTCGTAGTTGATGCTAGTTGGTTTATTTGGTGGAAGATTATATGTTCAGATCCTTGATGATATTCAATACACCCCTAATCTTGAGCATGCATATGATTTTTGAGTAGTTAATTTTGTTCTTGAGGACATGGGAGAAGTCTTGTTATAAGTAATCATGTGAATTTGATATTCGTTCGATATTTTGATGATATGCATGTTGTTGCTTCCTTTAGTGGTGTCATGTGAACGTTGACTACATGAAACTTCACAATGCTTGGGCGTAAGGGAAGGCATTGTGGAGTAATAAGTAGATGATGGGTTGCTAGAGTGACAGAAGTTTAAACCCTAATTTATGCGTTATTCCATAAGGGGTTGATTTGGATCCATATGTTTCATGCTATGGTTAGATTTATATTCTTCTTTCGTAGTTGTGGATGCTTGCGAGAGGGGGTAATCATAAATGGGAGGCTTGTTCAAGTAAGAACATCACCCAAGCACAGGTCCCACCCACATATCAAATTATCAAAGTAGAAAACATGAATCAAATAAACATGATGAAAGTAACTAGATGATAACCCACGTGTCCTCGAGAACGCTTTGCTTATTATAAGAGACCACTCAGGCTTGCTTTGCTATAAAAATGATTGGCCACTTGCTGCACCTTTGTTATCATTGCTACTTGTCACTCATTACAAATTACCTTGCTATGAAACTATCTATTACCGATAATTTTAGTTCTTGCAGAGAACACCTTGCTGAAAACCACTTATCATTTCCTTCTGCTCCTCGTTGGGTTCAACACTCTTACTTATCGAAAGGACAACGATGATCCCCTATACTTGTGGGTCATCAAGAATCTTTTCTGGTGCCATTGCCGGGGAGTGAAGCGCCTTTGGTAAGGAAACATTTATATTGAGTGCTAAAATTTACTGTCACTTGTTATTATGGAAAACAATCCTTTGAGGGGTTTGTCCAGGGTATATCACCTCGACCGGAAGCACTAATAGTTTCCCTCATCCTACTGAACCTACTGAAAATGTTTATTATGAGATTCCTTTAGGTATGTTAGAGAAACTTCTAGCTAATCCTTATGCAGGAGATGGAATAGTACATCCTGATATGCACTTAATCTATGTGGAGAAATTTGTGGATTTGTTTAAGCTTGCAGGTTTATCCGAGGATGGAATTAATAATAAGGTATTCCCTTTATATTTGGAGGGAATACATCGACATGGTATAGGCTATTGGATGATATTGGAACATGGGATTGGAACCGATTGAAATTGGAATTTCATCAGAAGTTTTATCCTATGCATCTCGTTCATCGTGATCGGAATTATATATATAATTTTTGGCCTCATGAAGGTGAAAGTATCACTCAAGCTCGAGGGAGGCCTAATTACATGATGTACACATGCCCCAATCATGAGCTCTCAAGAGAAATTATTATACAAAAAATATATGCTCGACTTTCTCATAATGATCAATCCATGGTTGATTCTACTTTTGTTGTTCCTTTATGAAGAAAACTATTGAATTCAAATGGGGTCTTCTGGAAAGAATTAAATGTAACTCCCAAGATTGGGGACTCGACAGAGGTAAAGAGTCAGGTATAAAACCTGAATTTGATATTGTTAACTCTTTTATGGAAATCGATGCTTTTCATAAGTTTAGTGCTAAATATGGACTTGACTCTGATATAGTAGCCTACGTTTGTGAATCATTTGCTTCTCATGTTGATCTCCCTAAGGAGAAGTGGTTTAAATATCATCCACCTATTAAAGAATTGTTAAAGGAACCTATTATAGTTAAAGATGAAACTATTATTTATAATGTTTATCCAGTTGTACCGACTTCTTATATTGAGAAACCTCCTTTCCTGGTTAGGATTAAGGAACATGCTAAAGCTGCAACTGTGATTAATAAAAGTAATATTAGAACACCTAGACCCTCTGAACAAATAAGTGTGGAACCTAATATTGCTATGGTTAAAGATCTCTTGGTTGATAATATTGAAGGGCATGTTATTTACTTCTATGATGAAGCAACTAGGATGGATAAGCCTGATACTAAAGATAAGAATAAACCTATTGTTGGCATGTCCATTGTTTCTGTTAAAATAGGATATCATTGTTATCATGGTTTATGTGATTTGCGTGCTAGTGTGAGTGTTATTCCTTTTACTTTATATCAAGATATTATGAATGATATTGCACGTGCTGAGATAGAGGACATTGATGTTACTATTAAACATGCAAATAGAGATACTATTTAACTGCTTGGGATCGTTAGAGATGTTGAAGTCTTGTGTGATAAAATCAAGTACCCTACTGATTTTCCAGTTCTTGGTTGTCCAGAAGATGATTTTTGTCCCATTATATTTGGTAGACCTTTCTAGAATATAGTTAATGCTAAGATTGATTGCAATAAGGAAACCGTCAGTTTTAGTTTTGGCGATGTATCTCATGAGTTTAATTTCTCTAAATTTTGTAGACAACCTCATGATAAAGAATTGCCTAGCAAATATGAATTATTGGTCTTGCTTCTATTGCCATACCTCCTACTGGTCCGTTAGAACAATATCTGCTAGACCATGAAAATGATATGCACATGAAAGAAAGAAATGAAATAGATGAGATATTCTTTAATCAAGTTCCTATCCTCAAACACAATTTTCCTGTTGAAACACTTGGACTAAAGAAATTACCTAACATAATGAAATATGCTTATCTTGATGAAAATAAGATATATCCTGTTATTATCAATGCTAACCTTTCAGAGCATGAAGAAAAGAGATTACTTAAAACTCCGAGGATGCACCGTGCTGCTATTGGATATACTCTTGATGATCTTAAGGTCATTAGTCCCACTCTATGCAACACAAGATTAATATGGAGCCTGATGCTAAGCCAGCAGTTGATCATCAACGGCGATTGAATCCTAGATGAAGGATGTGGTAAGAACTGAAATATTAAAGCTTCTGGAAGCATGTATAATTTATCCCATAGCTGATAGTAGATGGGTAAGCCCTGTTCATTGTGTTCCTAAGAAAGGAGGCATTATTGTTGTTCCTAATGATAAAAATGAACTCATCCTACAAAGAATTTTAACTAGTTGTATGATGGTAATTGATTTCAGGAAATTAAACAAAACTACTAAAAAAGATCATTACCCCTTGCCTTTTATTGATCAAATATTAGAAAGATTGCCTAAGCATACCCACTTTTGTTTCCTTGATGGATACTTTGGTTTCTCTCAAATACCTGTATCAAAAGAAGATTAAGAGAAAACTAGTTTTACTTGTCCTTTTGGAACTTATGCTTATAGACATATGCCTTTTGGTTTATGTAATGCACCTGCTACCTTTCAAAGATGTATGACTGCTATATTCTCTAATTTTTGTGAAAAGATTGTTGAGTGGATTATTTTTTTATTTACGGGGCTTATTTTGATGATTGCTTAAGCTTAAACAATCTTGATCGAGTTTTGTAGAGATGTGAAGAAACTAATCTTGTCTTTAATTGGGAGAAGTGCCACTCTATGGTAAATGAAGGTATAGTACTTGGGCATAAAGTTTCTGAAAGAGATACTGAGGTAGATAAAGCTAAAGTTGATGCAATTGAGAAAATGACATGTCCTAAAGATATTAAAGGTATAAGAAGCTTCCTTGGTCATGCTGGTTTTATATGAGATTCATTAAAGACTTCTCTAAAATTTCTAGGCCACATACTAATCTTTTGCAAACGGATGTTCCATTTGTTTTTGATGATGATTGCGTATAAGCCTTTGAAATACTTAAAAAAGCCTTAATCTCTGTACCAATTGTTCAACCACCTGATTGGAACTTACCATTTGAAATTATGTGTGATGCTAGTGACTATGCTGTTGCTGCTGTTCAAGGACAAAGAGTTGATAAGAAATTGAATGTTATCCATTATGCTAGTAAAACACTAGACAATGCTCAAAGAAATTGTGCTACTACTGAGAAAGAATTTTTAGCAATTTTGTTTGCATGTGATAAATTCAGATCTTATATTGTTGATTCTGAAGTAACTTTTCACACTGATCATGTTGCTATTAAATATCTTATGGAAAAGAAAGATACTAAACCTTTGTTGATTAAGTGGGTCCTTTTGCTACAAGAATTTGACTTGCATATTCTTGATAGAAAGGGAGCTGAGAATCCCGTAGCATATAATTTGTCTAGAATGGAATATGTTCTTGATGACCCACTACCTATTGACGATAGTTTTCCTAATGAACAATTAGTTGTTATAAATACTTCTCGTAATATTCCTTGGTATGTAGACTATGCTAATTACATTGTTGCTAAATATATACCACCTAGTTTCACATATGAACAAAAGAAAAAGTTTTTCTTTTATTTAAGATGTTACTTTTGGGACATCCCACATCTATATAAAAAAGGAGTAGATGGTGTTATTAGACATTGTGTACCTGAGCATGAACAGGAACAAATTGTCCTACAGAACTGTCAATCTAAGGCATATGGAGGATACGATGCTGGAGATAGAACTGCACATAAGGTACTAAAGTCTGGTTTTTATCGGCCTACCCTTTTGAAGGATGCACATAAGTTTGTCCTTTCTTGTGATGGATGTCAAAGAGTTGGTAATATTGGTAGATGTCAGGAAATGCCTATGAATTATTCACTTGTTATTGAAGAATTTGATGTTTGGGGATTTGATTATATGGGACCTTTTCCTTCCTCTAATGGGTATACACATATTCTAGTTGTTGTTGATTACATTACTAAGTGGGTAGAAGCTATTCCAACTAGTAGCGCTGATCATAACACATCTATTAAAATGCTTAAAGAAATTATTTTCCCGAGGTTTGGAGTCCCTAGATATTTAATGACTGATGGTGGTTCACATTTTATTCGTGGTGCTTTCCATAAACTTCTTGCTAAATATGATGTTAACCATATAATTTCATCTCCTTATCATCCTCAGTCCACTGGTCAAGTTGAATTGAGCAATAGAGAAATCAAATTATTTTTCAAAAGACCATTAATAGATCTAGAAATAATTGGTCTAAAAAATTTGATGATGCATTACGGGCTTATAGAACTGCTTATTAGAATCCTATGGGTATGTCTCCATATAAAATGGTTTATGTATAAGCATGTCATTTGCCTCTTGAGTTAGAACATAAATCAAATTGGGCAATTAAAGAACTTAATTATGATTTCAAACTTGCCGTTGAAAAGAGGTTATTTGATATTAGCTCCCTGGATGAGTGGGGAACGCAAGCTTATGAAAATGCCAAGTTGTTTAAAGAAAAAGTTAAAAGATAGCATGATAAAAGAATTTAAAAACAGGAATTTAAGGTGGGTGAGCATGTTCTATTGTAAAACTCTTGTTTTAGGTTTTTGGTAGGGAAACTTCTCTCCAAATGGGAAGGGCCCTATATGATCGGGGAAGTTTATCGCTCTAGAGCTATCAAGATCAATAATACAGAGGGCACTAATTCGAGAGTGGTTAATGGACAAAGAATTAAGCATTATATCTCAGGTACACCTATTTATGTTGAAACTAATATTGTTCAAACTATGACACCGAAGGAACACATAAGAGAGACTTTCCGGAACACTCCAGAATCCTGAAAAAGAGTAGGTATGTGACACGGTAAGTAAATCGACTCTAAAAATTCCACAAAAATATTTTTTGTCTATTTTGGAATATTAGAAAAATAAAAAAAATAAGAAACATTCAAGGTGACCCACGAGGAGGTTGCCTGGCAACAGGGCGCACCCTACCCCTTGGGCGCACCTAGTTGCCTTGTGGGCCCCTCATGTGCCTTTCCGACTCCATTTTCTTCTGGAATACTGGTTACATAAGATAAAAATTCTTTTTATATAGTCCCGGATGTTTTGACCACCGTATCATAAGATTCCCCTTTGTTCTTGTTTTGTGCTGTTTTTCTGACAGATCTAGATCGCCATGGCTCCTCGAAGGCTCTATACCAAGCACCAGATCGTGCAATCTTCGCCGGGCAAATGCCCTTACAACAAAGTTTATTACGAGTGGTCATCAGGAGAGGAGGATACCAACAAGAAGGATAAAGCTGGGGAGGCCACGGGAAGCCAGATCCAAGAGGGAGATCAAGACATGTCTATGGGAGAGACTACGAAAAAGGGTAATATACTGCACCCCCTTTATTATAATCTCTCTCCATTTAAAATTGACACCTTAAGGGTTTTCGAAACAATTTGTGCTCATAATACATCTCTCACTCATGAAGTTATTCTTTTGGAAGAACAAAATCGTGCCCTTTGGTATATCAATAGAAATTTGGAGTACTTAATGAAGCTAAAGGACACGCCTAATCCGTCATCACCATCATCACAGAAGAAAGAAACTTGAGTACATGGGTATGGGCACCACCCTAGGCTTGTGCCAAGCTTGGGGAGGTGCCCCGGTATCGTATCACCATCACTTTTGTTATATTTACCTATCTTAGTTCGATCCTTAGTTATTTCGTGATACATCTCCGTTGTATCTATAATTTTTGATTGTTCCATGCCAATATTATACAACTTTTACATACTTTTGGCAATAATTTATATGATTTATTGGACTAACCTATTGATCCACTGCCTAGTCCCAGTTCATGTTTTTTGCATGTTTTTTGTTTCACGGAATACCGATATCAAACGAAGTTCAAACACGATAAAAATTTACAGAGAATTATTTTGGAATATATGTGATTTTTGGGACTTGGAATCAACGCAAATGGGGGCCGACAGCCCCACAAGACACCAGGGAGCGCCCCAGGGGCCAGGCGCACGGTGGTGGGTTGTGATCACCTCGTACGTTGGTTGGAGCTCTACTTCGGGCGCAAGGAAGCTTATATCCGAAAAAATCGTGTTAAAATCTCAACACAATCAGAGTTACGGATCTCTGGATATTTAAGAAACGTTTTTTGGCTAGATCCGGGGAACGCGAAACATAAGAGAACAAAGAGGCAGATCCAATCTTGGAGGGGCTCAGAGGGGGAACTCTCCTCCCATCTAGGGGGAGGCCAAGGAAGAAGAAGAAGGAGGGGGGCTCTCTCCCCCTCTCTCCCGGTGGCATCGGAGTGCCACCGGGGCTAGGATCGTGACGGTGATCTACATCAACAACCTTGCTACTGTCAACACCAATTTTCTCCCCCTCTACACAGCGGTGTAACGCCTCTTTTCCCCGTTGTAATGTCTACTTAAACATGGTGCTCAACACTATATATTATTTCCCAATGATATGTGGTTATCCTATGATGTTTGAGTAAATTCATTTTCTCCTGTGGGCTAATCGTGATCTTGGTTGGTATGAGTGTATATTTTATCTATGATCTTGTCCTACGGTGCCCTCCGTGTCGCGCAAACGTGAGGGATCCTCGCTGTAGGGTGTTGCAATATGTTCATGATTCGCTTATTGTCGGTTGCGGGAGTGACATAAGCCTAAACACAGATAAGTGGGTTGTTGCGTATGGGAGTTAAGAGGACTCGATACCTAATGCTATGGTTGGGTTTTACGACCTTAATGATCTTTAGTAGTTGCGGATACTTGATAGAGTTCCAATCATAAGTGCATATGATCCAAGTTGAGAAAGTATATTAGCTCATGCCTCTCCCTCATATAAAATTGCAAGAATGATTACCGGTCTAGTTATCGATTGCCTAGGGACAAAATGACTTTCTTGTTGACAAAAGCTATCTACTTTTATTGTCTTGTATTTTATTCATAGTTTTATTATCGCAAAGTATTCGTAGTTTTATTCTTGCAAAATAGTTTCATACTTGTTCTAGGTAAAGAAAACGTTAAGTGTGTGTAGAGTTGTATTGGTGGTCGATAGAACTTGAGGGAATATGTGTTCTACCTTTAGTTCCTCATTGGGTTTGACACTCTTATTTATCTAAAAGGGCTACAAACGATCCCCTATACTTATGGGTTATCATTTCGTCATTTAGAAGAATAAAAGCTTAGTATGATCTATTTTTGAATGCTAGTTCCGTGATCTATCTATCTATGTAATCAAGGTTGAGAGTTATATAATAAAGAGTAGTTTGGATTTTGCCTCTTTGCTTTTATGTTCCACTCTTAGCAATGAAAATAATAAAAAGATCATATGCTAATCCCATGGAAAGTAATGACTTTACATAAAGAAAACTATAATTGATAAATTTTTTTGGGAGTTAATAAGCATAGTATTGGTTAATGATGCAGTTCATGAAAGATTAATAAGGGAAGAGAAGATTCACATATAGGTATACTTGGAACTCTTTTATGATTGTGAGACCCCATTATATCAATTAGTTGACGTTGGACAAGGAAGACAACGTAATGAGTTCTATTTGCTCATATTCACATAGAAGTTATATTGTCATGGATCCTCCAACATGTGGTGCTTGCTCAATATCTTTGCTAGCCAAAAATCTGCACGAAGTAGAGATACTACTTGTGCATCCAAAACCCTTAAACCTAGTCTCGTGTCATGAGCGTCCACTATATCTAACTATGGATTGAATAATATCCTTTAAGTAAGTTGTCATCTGTGCATAAAGCAATAAAAATGCTCCTAAATATGTATGATATTTTATTGTAAGGGAAAATAAGCTTTGTACGATCTTGTGATGGTAAAGAAATAAAAGCGACTAACTGCATAATAAAGGTTGCTATCACAAGGGGCAATATAAAGTGACGTTCCTTTACATTAAGAGCTTGCACTTCCAAAAATAAAACATGCATGAAAACCTCTGCTTCCCTCTGCGAAGGGCCAATCTTTTACTTTTTCTGTATTTATTTTCTATGCAAGAGTCAATAGTGTTCTTCTCTATTCCTTTTTCATTTTTTCTCTTTTCAAGCATCATGTGGTGGGGAAAGATCTGGGCACATAATCCAGTTGGATATGAGTAATCATGAGTTATTATTGTTGACATTACCCTTGAGGTAAATAAGTTGGGAGGCAAAACTATAAGCCCCTATCTTTCTTTGTGTCCGGCTGAAACTTTTGCTCCATATATATGTTGTGAGTGTCAACAATCATAAAAGACTAAATTATAGTTGAGTATCTGGACTTGCTAAACATAAGCTCTTACATAAGATTCTTCCTGAGAATATGATGAATTGAAATTGTTTCCTTGACTAAGAACATAATTTGTTAGTTTTCATGAAAGTTTATGCTTTATACTTTGTTATTCTGATGACTTGTTACTTGCTCATGAGAAGTTTTATGATGATACATTACTGCTATGACAATGATCATGATGCTACTATGTCTGTATTTGGTTTTTATCGACACCTCTCTCTCTAAACATGTTGTCATGATTATCAATTTCGGCTTTCGCTTGAGGACAAGCAAGGTCTAAGCTTGGGGGAGTTGATACGTCAATTTTGCATCATGTTTTCCTACTATTATTTATTATGTTTTTGATCATTATAACACTTTGTGATGCAATTCTAATGCTTTGTCTCTCTTAATTTGCATGACTTACATGGAGAGGGAAATTGCCTGCGGCTGGAATTCTGGACCTGGAAAAGCTACATCAAAGATACCTATTCTGCAAACTCCAAATGACCTGAAATTTGATGGAGAATTTTTATGGAATATATAAAAAGTACTGGAGCAAAGAAGTACTAGAGGGGCAACCACCCCCTGGGCGCGCCCTGATGCCTTGTGGGGCCCACAGCTGGCCTCTAGCCCCCATCTTCTCCTATGTGAAGGGTTTTGACCTAGAAAAAGAATCAAGGGAGGACTTTCGGGACGAAGCGTCATCGTCTCGAGGTGGAACCTATCCCAGAGCACTTTAGCTCTCCGGTGGAGCGATTCCATCGGGGATACTTCCCTCCGGGAGGGGAGAATCGAAGCCATCGACATCACCAACAACCCTCTCATCATGGGAGGACCAATGTTCATCAACATATTCACCAACACCATCTCATCTCAAACCCTAGTTCATCTCTTGTATTCAATCTTTGTCTCAAAACCTCAGATTGATACCTGTGGTTTGCTAGTAGTGTTGATTACATCTCGTAGTTGATGCTAGTTGGTTTATTTGATGGAAGATTATATGTTTAGATCCTTGATGATATTCAATACCCTTCTGATCTTGAACATGAATATCATTTGTGAGATTACTTTTGTTCTTAAGGACATGGGAGAAGTCTTGTTATAAGTAATCATGTGAATTTGATATTCGTTCAATATTTTGATGATATGTATGTTGTCGCTTCCTTTAGTGGTGTCATGTGAATGTCGACTACATGACACTTCACCATACATGGGACTAAGGGAAGGCATTGTGGATTAATAAGTACATGATGGGTTTCTAGAGTGATATAATCTTAGACCCTAGTTTATGCGTCATTCCATAAGGGATTGATTTGGATCCATATGTTTCATGCTATGGTTAGATTTATCTTAATTCTTATTTCGTAGTTGTAAGTGCATCTAGTGCCACCCCTAGTTGGTTTTTGAGTATTGACGACAAAGTTGGTTGAGGGACTAGTGCGTTTGTGAGAATTGCAGGATAACGCAGGTAGTGTCCCTCATTGATTCGGTTTACCTATCGGAGATGACCCCTAAAAATGTATGAAGACATTGAAGACAATGGTGGTATGAGAAGATATTCATATTGAAGACTATGACATGAGAAGACATTGCGTGAAGACTATGGAGCGCGAAGACTGTGTGGTTTCATTGTTTCATTTTCTTCTTTGTTGAGTCATAGGAACCCCCGTACTGTTAAGTGGGGTCCAAGTGAACTAAGTCAGAGTGACTGAAGTGATGCTCAACCCAAATCCTATGTCTTCGAGCGAAGACAATGTGAGCAAATCTTATCCAGAGCTGGATGAGTCAGCTTTGCTTGTAGCCCAAGTAAAGTTGTCGTGTGTGTTTGAAATCTGACCATTGGAACATGCGCAGTTCCTTAGTGACCCAGGGTCATTTCAGACAAATCAGGTCGGGTTGCCTTGTGGCTATAAATAGCCCACCCCTACACCATAAATTGGTGGCTGCTCAGAGTTAGTGCACGGCTTTTGTCGTTTGAGAGCAACCCACCTCGAAGCCTTTGAGAGAGAAATCCTTGCAAGGACAAAGCCCAAACACCCAGAGCCAAAGAGTGTTAGGCATCACTGAAGTCTTTCTGTCTGTGTGACCTAAAGACTTATTACACTTGAGGACTGTGTATCCTCCAGCCGGTTAGGCATCGCGTTCTGAGCATCCAAGAGTCATTGTGGATTGCCGGGTGAACGAAGTCTGTGAAGGTTCGGAAGTCTACCTTGAAGACTTACCAGAGTGATTGGGCGAGGACTAAGTGTCCTTAGCTCTAGGGGAATAAGGTGAAGACACGGTCTTCTGAGTTGAATGTCAGCCTCCCTAACCAGACGTACAGTTGTCACAGCAACTGGAACTAGTCCAACAAATCCTGTGTCTTCAACAAGTGACTGGTTCTATCTCTTCCCTCCTTGACTTTGAGTTTGTCTTCGTGAAGTCATTGCTTATCTGTCGTATCTGATTGACTTCATTGCTTGACTACTATTGTTGATTGGCTTCATACTATCTTCCATCCTGATCCTTACTACCTAGCTGCTGTTAGTCTTCGTACGTTACCACTATTGCATACTTGACTATGGCTTGCTTTGTGTAGTTTATCTTCCGCTGCATATCAATTAGGTCATTTCTATTGTTTATCTTCGAAACTTCCACATTTTGAAGACTTTGATAAAAATCGCCTATTCACGCCCCCTCTAGTCGATAACTAGCACTTTCAATTGGTATCAGAGCAAGGTACTCCCTTGTTTTGTGTGATTCGGTTTAACCACCTAGAGTTTAGCTATGCCGACTGCAGGGATAATCAAAGTCTCCGCTGCTTGCCCCGTGTTCGATGGAACTGAATATCCCTACTGGAAGAATAAGATGCACATGCATCTTGAAGCCATTGATGTCGATCTCTGGTATGTCGTCAAGAATGGCGTTCCCAAAACTGGTGAAGGTGTCACCCCTACTGATGTCAAGAAGTTCATTCAACTGGACTCGACTGCAAAGAACATCATCTGTGGTTATCTGACCAAAGGATAGTATGGCCGTGTGAGTGCTCTGGAAACGTCAAAGCTAGTCTGGGACTGGCTATCCAAGGTCAATGAATGCGTCTCTACACAAAGAGACCATAGGATCAGTGTTCTTCGCAATCTCTTCAACCGCTTCAAGAGAAACGACAATGAAAATGTCCAGCTCACGTTTGATTGCCTCACTGACATCACAAATGAGCTTCAGGCTCTCGGCGCCACTGAGATAACCAAGCATGAAATCGTCAAGACGCTGCTGAGATCCCTTGACAGCTCCTTTGACACACTTGCCCTCATGATACAAGAACGTCCTGACTTCAAGACTCTCGATCCGTGTGATATACTTGAGAGGCTCAACACACATGAGTTCCAGCTTTCTAAGAAAAGAGATATCTATGGCCCAAACTATGGCCGAACTCGTGCTTTGAAGGCAAAAGTTGTTTCCTCATCTGAAGAAGAAGAATCTGACTACGGTTCTGATGATCCTGAAGACATTGGAAGGGAGCTTGCTATGCTTGTGAAGAAGTTCCAGAAATTCACCAAGAAGAAGGGCTTCAGAAAGTCTTCACGATCCAGTTCAAGAAATGACGAAGCTTCCACTCAAGACAACTGTCACATCGATCTAGCCGGTAACACCTCATATCACTTTGCGGCCTCACGCACGGTATCTCCACGGGTGTCGCCTTACCTTTGCCCGGGACCGTTTGCGCCTTTTGGCTCACGTATATGATAGTGTCGCTAGCATCCATATGATAAAGAGCCCGGGCTGACATGACTAGTCGTAAACCCAAAGTGGCACAGACTTACAGGGACAGGCATCCATGACCCAGCTTCGAACGTGTCGGTCATCAGCAAGTGGGTCCGGGCTGTAGCACTGGGCTAGCAGGACTCCGGTAAACCGGGCTGTAGCGGGCTAACAGGACTCCGGTACTCAAAGCGTGACATTTCCCCGAAGGGACAGACACAGGAACGAAGAAGGACACATGCCGGCCAGCCTAGGTGTTCCAGAGCAGTAGCAGGCTACCATGGCTCAGCGGTAACACTAGGAGACATTTCCCGGTAAGAGAGGCTACTAAAGATAAACAACTAGATAGTCAGATCCCACACATACCAAGCATTTCAATCATACACACAATATGCTCGATATGTGCAAATACAACGAAGCATCACAACATGACTCTACGACACAAGTACTTTATTTAAGGCTCAGAGAGTCATACATAACATACACCAAGGTACGGGTCTCACGACCCAACATACAAGTCATACAGTCATACAAACCAGCAGCGGAAGTAACTTGTCTGAGTACAGACAACTAGTAAAATAAAAGAGGCTTGGGAAGCCTAGCTATACTACAAGGTCCTTCACAAGCTCAGGGTCACCACCTGGGTCTTTAGCCTACTCGTTGATGTCAACGTCTACATAGAACCCATCAGAAGGGGTTGCAGCGTCTTCTGTAAAAAATGTAGATTATAGCAACATGAGTACAAAGGTACTCAGCAAGACTTACATCAGATCCTACATACATGCTTGGTATCAAGAAGGGTTGGTGGAGTTATTGCAGCAAGCCAGCTTTGACTCTTGGCTAGACTATCCTACGATACTCCAACTTGAAATGGTTTTGCGCACACGAGTCCACTACTCACCACTTCAATACACTACCGAGGATCCACCTCCGACTTCCTACGGAAGAGCCATCCTCGGCACTCACACTTATCTTGAGGCTTTTAACAGTTTCCATTTACTTGTCTATGAACTGTATAGGCAACCAAGTAGTCCTTTACCGCAGACGCGGCTATTCGAATAGATTATGATAACCCTGCAGGGGTGTACTTCTTCATACATGTTTCCACCACTTAGCGTCTGCACACGACATGTGCTCGGCAGACTTCAAGCGAAAGCCGACGTGGGTGTAGACCACGACCTACCTAAACACTTAAGCCTCTAGTCCAGGTTTATCGCCTATTCAGGTTCCATCCGCAGGGAGTCCGGCCGAGGTTTCCCATACGGCCCCGAACGATGTGAACAGGGTTCCCGAGATACCTAACGGGTATTCGGTACACCGTGCCACGTACCTACCGCATCACAGCCCACCCCTACGGTCAGCGCTGTCCACGGCCTCCAGTAGGCTACAAACACCAGAAACTACTTGCAACTCCTGGACAGAGAGCTAGGGTGAGTAAGAAGTCGAGCGGGGTCATATTTCAGGGCCCAATGCATGGTAGTAGCTGTATCTTAAATCACGCATACATATCTCAGTGCTTAAGGTCGGCTTCAATGAAACAACCCACCATGTACTCCTACATGGCCTCTCATCGATACCTTTACCAAATCGTGTTCACCACACCACTCTCATTACCGAGATAAACATTTCACTCTAGCCCATCACCCAGATGAACCAGACCTGACACGACTCTAAGCATAGCAGGCATAGCAAGGTAGGAACAACACATACATATGGCTCAAACAACTCCTACACATGCTAGTGGGTTTCATCTAGTTACTGTGGCAATGACAGGTCATGCAGAGGAAATGGGTTCAACTACCGTAGCACACAGCAGTTTCAAACGCGTTGTCTTAATGCAGTAAAAGAGAGCAGGAGCGAGAACATGGGATTGTATCGATATGATCAAATGGTTGGTTGCTTGCCTGATGGTTCGATGCACTGATACGGTTCTTCGTTAGGGTAATCACGGTACTCCTCGGAGGCAGAACCTGTCGCAAGGGACATCGATACACAACCATCACCAAACAATGTGCAACAATATAATGCATGCATGAAACATGGCAATATGAGTGTGTTGGGCTAATGCAACTAAGACCAGAAGGGTTTGAACAAATTTGAATCAAGGATTCAAATTTCAAATTCAAATATGGCCTTTTAAAGTGCTTTTCCTTGTTCTGCTTGAAACATCAATTTAACTTGTTTGATCATGCATGAAAATAGTACAAATGGATAGATTGGATTTTTCTGATCATTTTTCATATATAATTTGTCCAATTTGGAGTTACAGAATAAAAGTTATGAATTTTTGAAGTTTAAATAATATTCTGGAATTTCCTGATTTAAATTAAATCCAGAAAATCAATTACTGCGTCAGCCTGATGTCAGTGTGACGTCAGCAAGTCAACGGAACAGGTCTGGGTCAAACCTGACAGTGGGTCCCGCATGTCAGGGTGATTATTTTAATTAAAACTTAATTAAAACTAATCCTGTTTAATTAACAGGGCTGGGCCCCACCTGTCATTGACTCAGGGGAGTCAACCAGGGCCCACCCGTGGTCAAAGTCAAAACCAGCGACGCCGGCGTTTAGCCGCCGGCGAGCCCGACGCGGCGGCGGGAGTGGTTTTGGCCATTTCGGCCACCAAATGGGCCGCGGAGACCACCGGAGTGGAGCTGAGGACAAACCGCAGCTCTTGGCGGAGTCCGTTGGGGTCGGGGTGGCCGGAGTTGGCGCCGGCGGCGACTTTGGCGGCCACCGGGGTTCGGCCGAAGACGAACTTGACGCTAGAGGGGTCGGTGAGGCTCGGGGAGTGGCTAGCTAGATGCTAAGTGACACGGTGAGCATGATGGACACCAGTTTGTGGCCGGAGGATGACCGGGAGCACGTCGGCGACGAGCTCCACGGCGGTGGGTGCGGTTGAGCTCCGGGAGGTTGCTACACGGCTCGGGAGCAAGAACGGAAGGGAGGGGAAGATGGCTAAGCTCACAGTGAGTGCGACGGAGTCCTTGGTGCGGCCGGAGATGGACCGGAGCGACGATGGCGTTGAAGGGGATCTCCGGCGACGGTGAGCTCGGGCGAGGTCGGTGCGGTGGACTCGGGCGTTGCGAGCGCTCGGGGCTCGGCTGCTCGATGAAGTGGACAGCGGCGGAGCTCCTGGACACGGTGAGACGGCGTGGGGTGGTCGGAGGGCGTGGCTACAGCGAGGGGGGAGAGAGAGAGGCCGATCCACGACGTCACCTGGCGAGGGGAGCGGCGAGGCGGCGAGCAGGTGCGTGGCGCACGCCGCGGTCGCCGTCGGGCACCTGCCTGCCTGCCTGGCCGGCAAGCAGCTCGCTGGAGCGGTGCTGGGCTGGGCCGGCAGGTGGGCCGGGGGCAGGCGCCAGGTAAGCTTTCCCCCTTTTTTTCTGTTTTTGTTTTTATTTAATATATCTGCAACTTTGTTGAATTTAATAAAATACCTAGGCAACTTCAAAAATCACCAAATCACTCCTGGTCCATAGTTGGATTATTTCCAACATGAAACATTTTAGTTTGGAGGTATTTGAGCATTTAAATATTTTATATAATTTTAAATGCCCAAATTCAAATATTTATGAATTAATTCAAAAACCCTAAGATGGCCTAGGAAAATGTGCACCACTTTTGGCAGAGGTTCTGAACCAAGACAAAAATGATGGGCATTTTAGAAGGGCATTTCAGGTTCATTGAAAATTATTTTAGTAAACCCTAGTTGGTTTCAGAGGGGACTGGGGGTTCTGTCATCCCCATTTCAAGTTTCTGATGAAAGAGTAAACATGATGCAACACTCTAATGCATGACTAGCTAGGGTGTGACAACTCACCCCCACTCAAAAGAATCTCGTCCCGAGATTTGGGTTCCTCCGGGAAGAAGGCGGGGTACTCGAGTCGAAGACGATCCTCCCTTTCCCAAGTTGCTTCATCCTCAGAATGGTGCGACCATTGAACCTTGAGAAACTTGATATTATGACGTCGAGTGGTACGCTCGGCCCGATCGAGGATACGAATGGGGTACTCTCGGTATGTAAGATTATCTTGGAGATCAAGCGTTTCGTAGTCCACTCCACGGATAGGATCCGAGAAGCAACGCCTGAGTTGAGAAACGTGGAAGACATCGTGGACTCTGGAGAGATGCGGAGGTAGTTCCAACTGGTAGGCAACTTCTCCTTGTTTGGCAAGAATGCGAAAAGGTCCAATGTAACGAGGAGCCAATTTGCCTTTGATACCGAAACGATGGGTTCCCTTCAGAGGGGTAACCCGAAGATAAGCCTTCTCGTCAACCTCGAAAGTCATAGCCTTATGTTTTCGGTCATATTGACTCTTTTGACGAGATTGGGCTGTTTTCAGCTTTTCACGAACGATGCGAACTTGTTCTTCTGCTTCCTGAATCATATCCGGGCCAAAGAATTGTCTTTCCCCGGTCTCTGACCAGTTAAGGGGTGTTCGACACCGTCGTCCATAGAGAACTTCAAAAGGGGCTTTACCCAAGCTAGATTGATAGCTGTTGTTGTAGGCGAATTCGGCAAATGGAAGACACTTCTCCCAGTCCATCCCGAATGAGATAACAGAGGCTCGAAGCAGGTCCTCTAGAATCTGGTTGACGCGTTCATCTTGACCACTCGACTGAGGGTGGAAAGCGGTGCTAAAGGAGAGATGGGTTCCCATAGCATTTTGGAAACTTTCCCAAAATCGAGAGGTGAAAAGACTTCCTCGATCCGAGTTGATTTCCAAAGGAACACCATGGAGGGACACTATTCGGGAGATGTATAAGTCTGCCAGCTGACTAGCGGTTATACTCTCACGAACAGGTAGGAAATGGGCTACTTTGGAAAGACGATCGACAACGACAAAGATAGCATTATTCCCTCTCTTGGTCCTGGGAAAACCGGTAATGAAATCCATACCAATTCTATCCCATTTCCATTCAGGAATAGCTAGGGGTTGAAGGGTGCCAGCAGGCCGTTGGTGCTCTGCTTTTACACGACGACAGACGTCGCAATTAGCAATATACTGAGCAATTTCTCTCTTCATCCTAGTCCACCAGAACCTCTGGCGTAGGTCCTGATACATCTTAGTACTACCGGGATGAATGGTGAGAGGGGATTCATGAGCCTCCTTAAGGATCAACTGCCGTAGATGCTGGTTCTTGGGAACCACTAGACGGTTCTCAAAGTACACAACACCATGATCATTTGCGGAAAAACAACTAGCACCTCCGCTAGCAATGTTCTCCTTGATCTTAGCTATTCCCTTATCTCGCTTCTGGGCAGCAATGATTTGATCCGTAAGAGTAGGTTTCGCCACCAAGGTGGAAAGAAATCCTTGAGGAACAATGTGAAGGTTAAGCTTCCGAAATTCCTCATGGAGAAGCGGTTGACTTTGTTGTAACATCAGATTGTTACAATAAGATTTACGACTTAGCGCATCAGCCATGACGTTGGCTTTCCCTGGGGTGTAGGTTATCCCTAAGTCGAAGTCTGTGATCAACTCAACCCAACGTCTTTGCCTGAGATTCAGATCCGGTTGGGTGAAAATGTACTTCAGACTTTGGTGATCAGTGAATATTTCGCAACGGTTACCGAGGAGGTAATGCCACCAGGTTTTAAGTGCATAGACTACGGCTGCAAGCTCTAGATCATGGGTAGGATAATTCTCCTCATGTGGGTGCAATTGCCGTGAAGCATAGGCAATTACGTGTCGATCTTGCATGAGAATGCAACCTAGTCCTTGTCGCGAGGCGTCGCAGTAGATGACAAAGTCCTTAGAGAAGTCTGGCGGTACCAGTACGGGAGCAGAAGTCAGGCGTCTTTTCAGTTCCTGAAAGCTGTGCTCACATTGTGGAGTCCACTCGAACTTCTTATCTTTCTTGAGGAGTTCGGTTAGAGGTTTAGCAACCTTGGAGAAGTTCTCGACAAAGCGACGACAATAGCTCGCTAAGCCCAGAAAACTCCGAACTTGCTTGACCGATTCAGGTGGGGTCCAATTAAGGACGGCTTGAACTCGCTCAGGGTTAACAGCAATACCTTTACCAAATATTACATGACCCAGATAGGTCACTTCTGACAACCAGAATTCGCATTTAGAAAATTTGGCATAAAGGCGATGTTCTCGAAGTTTCTGCAACACTAGCCTTAGATGTTTGGCATGTTCTTCCTCGTTCTTGGAATAGATGAGTATATCATCGAGGTAAACCATGACGAATTTATCCAAATACTCCATGAATATTGAGTTCATTAACCGAGAAAAGGTGGCTGGAGCGTTGGTTAAACCGAAGGACATGACGGTGTACTCGTATTGGCCGTAACGAGTAACAAAGGCCGTTTTAGGGATGTCCCCGTTTCTGATTTTGATTTGATGGTAACCCAACCTCAAATCCATCTTGGAGAAGACTGAGGATCCAGCGAGCTGATCGTACAGGTCGTTGATCCTGGGAAGCGGATATTTGTTCTTGATTGTGACCAAATTGACAGGTCGGTAATCTACAACCATCCGGTCCGTACCATCCTTCTTCTTGACGAATAGGACGGGGCAAGCCCACGGAGAAGAGCTAGGTCGGATGAAACCCTTTTTCAAGGACTCATCGAGTTGTTTCTTAAGCTCGGCTAGTTCTAGGGGTGCCATCTTATAAGGTCTTCTAGCAATCGGAACGGTTCCTGGAATGAGGTCTATTACGAACTCAACATCCCTGTCAGGTGGAACACCTGGCAATTCCTCTGGAAAGGCATCCGGGAAGTCACGGACTACCGGAACGTCCTCAAGGTCTGGCAAAGGGCTGGCGTTAAGAGAATATAATTGTCGCTTGGCTATTCGGGTCAAGACATTGACTATCTTGCCCGAAGGGTGAGTGAGTTGAACAGTCCTAGAGAAGCAATCAATTTTGGCTTGATGAGCTGACATCCAGTCCATACCCAAAATGATATTAATATCCGAAGATTTAAGGGCTATCAAAGACGCGAGGAAAACAAGTCTGTCGACTTGGATTTCATTTCCATGGCTTACTCTAGAAGTTTGCCATTTGGATCCCGGAGTTTGAATTACCATGGAGGTTGGCATATCACCGAATGCGACGTTATGCAAACGAGCATAATTTTCAGATATAAAAGAATGAGAGGCTCCTGTATCGAAAAGAACAGATGCCGGGTGGCAATTGACAAGAAGCGTACCGAGAACGACGTTGGGATCCTCTTGAGCTTCTTCGGCAGAGATACAGTTGACATGGCCACGTGAAGCGGTGACCGGCTTGGCGTGGAATATTTTTCCTGTCGGCTTGCCATGGCCAACAGCTTTAGCAGACTGGTTGGGGTTGGTCTGGGGGCACTCACGCATATAGTGACCAGATTCCCCACACTTGAAACAAGTCATGGAACTGGTACGTGGAGGAGCATTGTTAGTTGGACCCCCATAGGGCTTGGCCGGTGCAGACTGTTGGACAGGGCGAGGCGCCTGGAAGGATGGCCTCGGTGTGAACCTGGGTGGCAAGGCGGTGTTGGGTACCCACACGCGACGCTTCTGAGGACCAGCACCGGATGAGGAACCCATGTCACGGCCATGCTTGCGTGTTGCGTCGTAGTCAGTCTGACCAGTTTCAGCACTGATGGCTTTGTTGACCAGTTTCTGAAAAGATGTGCACTCATGCAGACGGAGGTCGCGGCGAAGCTCAGGACTAAGGCCCTTACGGAACCTTGCTTGCTTCTTGGCATCAGTAGACACTTCCTCAGTTGCATATCGTGCGAGATTACCAAACTCCCTGCTGTAAGCATCCACAGAAAGTCGGCCTTGGGTGAAACGGCAAAATTCTTCACGTTTGCGGTCCATGAGTCCCTCCGGAATGTGATGTTCACGGAAAGCCTCACTGAACTCAGCCCAAGTAGTGACATGGCCCGCCGGGCGCATAGCTCCATAATTCTCCCACCATAGACTAGCGGGGCCTTCAAGATGATATGCAGCAAAGGTGACCTTGTCAGCCTCCGCTACCAGCGCGGAACGCAGTTTGTGAGAGATACTGCGAAGCCAGTCATCAGCGTCGAGAGGCTCGACGGAGTGGTGGAACGTGGGTGGATGTAATTTGATAAAATCACTGAGTGACACCACGTTAGTCCTCTGATGGTGTGCTGTGTTCTGTTCAATACGCTCCAACAAACGGTTGGTCTCCCGCTTGTTTCTCTCAGCTTCCATCATAACCTCGGCTAGTGAAGGAGGATGAGGCAGATTTGCATCCCTGGCTTCACTGCCTTCGGCCTGCTCTTGAGAAGCAGGGTTAGCGCGCGTGTTGACCATCCTAGGTAAACAAGACAATGATTTAGTCAGGATGACAAAATTCCGACATAGGGTAAAATGTAAGGAATAACTCGAAATGCAAGATGATCATCCGTATGACATGGTAGATACAGAAACTGCTTCTTTATTCCATCGTCATACACACCATACAGGGTTTAGTACAAGACCAAACAAAGTACTATTACGGTGAAAGATGATTACATCTCATCGGAGGCATTCCAAGCCCCTATACATTATTTTTCTACACCTCCGGAAGGAGTACAAACTAGGTCATATCCCACGAGTCACGCGGGACGATAGACGACACAGCTAGTGCGAACTAGTGATACTACCACTAACTCAGACCGATCCGTAGTAGTCCTCGTAGAAGTCACCTCCATAGCCTGGAAGCTCAACATGATCATCCGGAAACAGACGATCTCGCGGAGCTTGTGGACCATAGGGGCTAGGATGGGGTCTTGGACCAACAGACGGTGGCCTGCGGGGCCCGCGAGGTGGGGTGATGCCTCCTACATCACGCCAAACCATCACGTCTGGCAGAGCAGATCTCACAGGATAGAGATCGCGCATATCTGAGAATCCAGCTTGCACCGCCGGTGCAAACCGAGTCAAAGTGGCCCAGTGGTCAGCACGGGTATTGAAGAGCTCTAACCTCAAGGCCCGATTTTCACGGTCCTTATCCTCGAGCATCTCAGCAGTGGTGCGAGTCCGTGAATCCTCCTGGGTGGGGTCAGCATAGATAGCCTGGAGATACCCTTGTGCTCCCGGAAGTGATCCTGGCATATACCGGAAATCAGAGTCCCGAAATAGACCAGATCTGACTCGCATAATGGTCATCATAGAGTAGGCGGCGTCCTGCACAGCCATCTCAATAGTAACCCCGAGACCATAGGAGCAGTGAAGAGGCTCGGTGGATCCAGGATAAGATGGAAATATCCTGACAGTGCAGAGATACTGGCTTTGATTAAAGTCTCGAAATTGCTCTTCGACCGTGTACTCAGGATACCAGCGGTATCCAGCCTCAGTCATTACCCTGACCAACTTGGCAGTATGGCCGGGTACATCTAGGCATCGAGTCAGGCGAACCACTTGATTGAGGTCGCGAGTGGCCATCTGAAAGCACAATCATAATGCAGGGGCATTAGAGTTTCTGGCAAAATTTCGGCAGCATAACAGCTGTAAATGCTCAAGAAGGATTTTGAGACATTTGACAAAGGATTTCATACACACTCAACATCATCATATCAAAGTTCTGAATCCATTCTAACAACATAATGTGGTAGTAGAACTGAACTAGGCTTGTATCCATCAAACTTATAAGGTACTACTGATTAGTAACACGTGATCCTGATAGAGAGAACAGATCCTAATTCCTTAGCCCCCGGTAGAAGAATGGACTGACTCAGATCAGAATGTCATAAGATAAAGGAGTAAAAAAAAAAGAGCCTTACGTTCCAACCCACAAACAATTCCCCTACATATAACTAAAGAATTTCTAGACTCAACATCGACCAGTTTGGCTTGGAGAACCTACAGGCAGTCCGGCTCTAATACCAACGCTGTCAGGACCCCGACTCGATGTCACATCGATCTAGCCGGTAACACCTCATATCACTTTGCGGCCTCACGCACGGTATCTCCACGGGTGTCGCCTTACCTTTGCCCGGGACCGTTTGCGCCTTTTGGCTCACGTATATGATAGTGTCGCTAGCATCCATATGATAAAGAGCCCGGGCTGACATGACTAGTCGTAAACCCAAAGTGGCACAGACTTACAGGGACAGGCATCCATGACCCAGCTTCGAACGTGTCGGTCATCAGCAAGTGGGTCTGGGCTGTAGCACTGGGCTAGCAGGACTCCGGTAAACCGGGCTGTAGCGGGCTAACAGGACTCCGGTACTCAAAGCGTGACATTTCCCCGAAGGGACAGACACAGGAACGAAGAAGGACACATGCCGGCCAGCCTAGGTGTTCCAGAGCAGTAGCAGGCTACCATGGCTCAGCGGTAACACTAGGAGACATTTCCCGGTAAGAGAGGCTACTAAAGATAAACAACTAGATAGTCAGATCCCACACATACCAAGCATTTCAATCATACACACAATATGCTCGATATGTGCAAATACAACGAAGCATCACAACATGACTCTACGACACAAGTACTTTATTTAAGGCTCAGAGGGCCATACATAACATACACAAAGGTACGGGTCTCACGACCCAACATACAAGTCATACAGTCATACAAACCAGCAGCGGAAGTAACTTGTCTGAGTACAGACAACTAGTAAAATAAAAGAGGCTTGGAAAGCCTAGCTATACTACAAGGTCCTTCACAAGCTCAGGGTCACCACCTGGGTCTTTAGCCTACTCGTTGATGTCAACGTCTACATAGAACCCATCAGAAGGGGTTGCAGCGTCTTCTGTAAAAAATGTAGATTATAGCAACATGAGTACAAAGGTACTCAGCAAGACTTACATCAGATCCTACATACATGCATATTATCAAGAAGGGTTGGTGGAGTTATTGCAGCAAGCCAGCTTTGACTCTTGGCTAGACTATCCTACGATACTCCAACTTGAAATGGTTTTGCGCACACGAGTCCACTACTCACCACTTCAATACACTACCGAGGATCCACCTCCGTCTTCCTACGGAAGAGCCATCCTCGGCACTCACTCTTATCTTGAGGCTTTTAGTAGTTCCCATTTACTTGTCTATGAACTGTATAGGCAACCAAGTAGTCCTTTACCGCGGACGCGGCTATTCGAATAGATTATGATAACCCTGCAGGGGTGTACTTCTTCATACATGTTTCCACCACTTAGCGTCTGCACACGACATGTGCTCGGCAGACTTCAAGCGAAAGCCGACGTGGGTGTAGACCACGACCTACCTAAACACTTAAGCCTCTAGTCCAGGTTTATCGCCTATTCAGGTTACATCCGCAGGGAGTCCGGCCGAGGTTTCCCATACGGCCCCGAACGATGTGAACAGGGTTCCCGAGATACCTAACGGGTATTCGGTACACCCGGCCACGTACCTACCGCATCACAGCCCACCCCTACGGTCAGCGCTGTCCACGGCCTCCAGTAGGCTACAAACACCAGAAACTACTTGCAACTCCTGGACAGAGAGCTAGGGTGAATAAGAAGTCGAGCGGGGTCATATTTCAGGGCCCAATGCATGGTAGTAGCTGTATCTTAAATCACACATACAGATCTCAGTGCTTAAGGTCGGCTTCAATGAAACAACCCACCATGTACTCCTACATGGCCTCTCATCGATACCTTTACCAAATCGTGTTCACCACACCACTCTCATTACCGAGATAAACATTTCACTCTAGCCCATCACCCAGATGAACCAGACCTGACACGACTCTAAGCATAGCAGGCATAGCAAGGTAGGAACAACACATACATATGGCTCAAACAACTCCTACACATGCTAGTGGGTTTCATCTAGTTACTGTGGCAATGACAGGTCATGCAGAGGAAATGGGTTCAACTACCATAGCACACAGCAGTTTGAAACGCGTTGTCTTAATGCAGTAAAAGAGAGCAGGAGCAAGAACATGGGATTGTATCGATATGATCAAATGGTTGGTTGCTTGCCTGATGGTTCGATGCACTGATACGGTTCTTCGTTAGGGTAATCACGATACTCCTCGGAGGCAGAACCTGTCACAAGGGACATCGATACACAACCATCACCAAACAATGTGCAACAATATGATGCATGCATGAAACATGGCAATATGAGTGTGTTGGGCTAATGCAACTAAGACCAGAAGAGTTTGAACAAATTTGAATCAAGGATTCAAATTTCAAATTCAAATATGGCCTTTTAAAGTGCTTTTCCTTGTTCTGCTTGAAACATCAATTTAACTTGTTTGATCATGCATGAAAATAGTACAGATGGATAGATTGGATTTTTCTGATCATTTTTCATATATAATTTGTCCAATTTGGAGTTACAGAATAAAAGTTATGAATTTTTGAAGTTTAAATAATATTCTGGAATTTCCTGATTTAAATTAAATCCAGAAAATCAATTACTGCGTCAGCCTGACGTCAGTGTGACGTCAGCAAGTCAACGGAACAGGTCTGGGTCAAACCTGATAGTGGGTCCCGCATGTCAGGGTGATTATTTTAATTAAAACTTAATTAACACTAATCCTGTTTAATTAACAGGGCTGGGCCCCACCTGTCATTGACTCAGGGGAGTCAACCAGGGCCCACCCGTGGTCAAAGTCAAAACCAGCGATGCCGGCGTTTAGCCGCCGGCGAGCCCGACGCGGCGGCGGGAGTGGTTTTGGCCATTTCAGCCACCAAATGGGCCGCGGAGACCACCGGAGTGGAGCTGAGGACAAACCGCAGCTCTTGGCGGAGTCCGTTGGGGTCGGGGTGGCCGGAGTTGGCGCCGACGGCGACTTTGGCGGCCACCGGGGTTCGGCCGAAGACGAACTTGACGCTAGAGGGGTCGGTGAGGCTCGGGGAGTGGCTAGCTAGATGCTAAGTGACACGGTGAGCATGATGGACACCAGTTTGTGGCCGGAGGATGACCGGGAGCACGTCGGCGACGAGCTCCACGGCGGTGGGTGCGGTTGAGCTCCGGGAGGTTGCTACACAGCTCGGGAGCAAGAACGGAAGGGAGGGGAATATGGCTAAGCTCACAGTGAGTGCGACGGAGTCCTTGGTGCGGCCGGAGATGGACCGGAGCGACGACGGCGTTGAAGGGGATCTCCGGCGACGACGGTTCGGGGCGAGGTCGTTGCGGTGGACTCGGGCGTTGCGAGCGCTCGGGGCTCGGCTTCTCGATGAAGTGGACAGCGGCGGAGCTCCTAGACACGGTGAGAGGACGCACGGGCGGCGGGGAGCACGGCTACGACGAAGGCACGGCGATGGTGGCATCGGCCAT